>NC_074665.1:30696373-31000373 GCF_029448725.1 Salvelinus fontinalis
TCACGAAACTTTGTCATCAAAGTCTAGCATTCTCTGGATTTGTGGTGCTTTCAAGACAACTGGGAACTCAGAAAAAACAAGGTTGAATCATGACATCAGTGATCTTCAGGTCAGAGCTCTAGAAAGAGGCCCGAGTTCACGACTTGGAATTCTGAGTTGGATGACCGTTCAAAACGTATTTTCCCAGTCGAAGCTCGTTTTTGTCTAAGTTCCCAGGTGTCTTGAACTCACTGAAGTCTGAGATTTCCCAGTTCCCGAGTTTCCAGTTGTTTTGAATGCGGCAAATAGTCATGTTGGATTGACAGCATGGCCAATGTATTCAACATTTTCTGGCTCATGTTACGTGTGAATGTTTATCCTTTTAAGCTTGGATAAGATGCCCTTAATAGCAAGCAGGGGAAGCAAAATAGTGATTGCTTTGCAATGCTTGCAGTTAGCCAATGATTCCTTCCCAACCACTCATTGTTGAATTTGCAATTTCCAACATGTTGTGTAATGTTTATGTCCAATGGCCAATGAGCACCGATACGCTTTTATCTATAATTTCTCTTCAAAGGACAAGGATTGAAAAGGATTTGCCAGTAGATTGTCAACATTTGTCATGATGATGACTGCTTGTCTAGCTTGCTAGCTAAGATTTTAAAAGTATGATGTTGACATGATCAGTCCAAACAAAGCTACGGTAGATATAAAGGGATTTGATGTCATTTTATCTGTGGCCAATGACCTTGAGCCTTCCTGGATGGGCCCTTCTAATGTAAATCTATGGCAGCAACCAATGGGGCTTGAACTGCCTAGCTCTCCCCGTAGATTCTGCAGTGATGTAGTGTCCCCATGAGTGACAGAACACTGAGCCAATCAAATCAAATTTTATTAGTCACATGCGCCAAATACAACCTTACAGTGAAATGCTTACTTACGAGCCCCTAGCCAACAATGCAGTTTAAAAAGAAATACAGATAAGAATAAGAGATAAAGGTAACAAGTAATTAAAGTAATTAAAGAGCAATTTATATTTTTTATTTTAACTTTATTTAGGAGCAATCATGCAATCATGGTGCAAGTAGATATGATTACCAACACCTATGCTCTGTATTTTCTGCTGGCTGTCCCTTCACCACAGAAATAAAATGTGCATTTTGGAGCTACTTTACTCAAAAAAGCAAAAAAGAGACCATGTTAAACAGTTTTTTACATTTTTTGCAAACTGGTATGTGACAGGTATTAATGTCGAAATAAAATGCAAAACAGGCAACACATTTTATTTTATTCTTAGCTAATTTGAGATAAAGAGGTGGGGCTCAAAACAGGGGCGTCTGCACAACCTGCCCTGAATGACAGGTCGCAACTGCACACTGTACAGTTTATGCAAAGGCGTACTTCCTGTTAAACAATAAGCAGCCATGATACATGAAGAATGGAAGCCAACTGTTAAAGGCTTACATCAGATAATTATGAACTACTGTATTCTCAGAATAGCACTGTAAAACACTTCCAACACTTATTTGTAGATGAATCCATCCTGACCAGTGTCCCTTGTCTATTTGGCTCTATCCCATTACAGTGAGGAGGACAACTGAATGCATCAGGGGACTAGTCCAGTTGTGAGAGGAACGATACATAAAGGTGGGTAATGTGGGTGTTCCCCTTCTCGGCGGTTTCAGGTGTCAGAGAGCTCTCAGATATGGTAGATGTCCTATTGTTTTGGGTCCCTAAGAGAGACTAGAGACAGCAGTGGAGGAACTGAACTGGCACACAGCCTGGGTAAGAAAGGAGGAGAGGACACACAGTCACATCCACCTCAGAGAGACGGAAAAGACACGCACTTTATATTCGAGAGAAGCCTGCACTCTCAGCCCCAATGAAAGCCTCCTAGACACAGAGAGTATAGAAAAATATGTGGTGAGTACATCTCTGCTATGATCATAGCCGCGCAAGTAGCGGTGCTGAGGGTACTGCAGCACCCCCCGATAAATCGAAAAATAAATATATGCAGACGTTCTCAAATTTGTTGGTACCCTTACAGCTCATTGAAATAATGCTTCATTCCTCCTGACAAGGGATTAAATTAAAAGCTATTTTATCATGTATACTTGCATGCCTTTGGTATGTCATAGAATAAAGCAAAGAAGCTGTGAAAAGAGATGAGTTATTGCTTATTCTACAAAGATGTTCTAAAACGGCCTGGACACATTTGTTGGTACACCTTTAGAAATATAATAAATAATAGGATTATAGTGATATTTCAAACTAATTTGTTTCTTTAATTAGTATCACACGTCTCCAATCTTGTAATCAGTCATTCAGCCGATTTAAATGGAGAAAAGTAGTCAATGTGCTGTTTGGTATCATTGTGTGCGCCACACTGAACATGGACCAGAGAAAGCAAAGCAGAGATTTGTCTGAGGAGATCAGAAAGAAAATAATAGACAAGCATGGTAAAGGTAAAGGCTACAAAACCATCTCCAAGCAGCTTGATGTTCCTGTGACAACAGTTGCAAATATTATTAAGATGTTTAAGGTCCATGGAACTGTAGCCAACCTCCCTGGGCGCGGCCGCAAGAGGAAAATCAACCCCAGATTGAACAGAAGGAGAGTGCGAATGGTAAAAAAAAGAACCAAGGATAACTGCAAGCTGAACTCCAAGGTGAAGGTACGTCAGTTTCTGATCGCACCATCCGTCGCTTTTTGAGCGAAAGTGGGCCCCATGGAAGAAGACCCAGGAGGACTCGACTTTTGAAAGAAAAACGTAGAAAAGCCAGACTGGAATTTGCTAAAAAGCATATTGACAAGCCACAATCCTTTGGACAGATGAGTCAAAACTGGAGCTTTTTGGCAAGTCAAATCAGCTCTACGTTCACAGAAACAAAATGAAGCTTTCAAAGAGAAGAACACCATACCTACAGTGAAACATGGAGGAGGCTGGGTTATGTTTTGGGGCTGCTTTGCTGCGCCTGGCACAGGGTGCCTTGAATCTGTGCAGGGCACAATGAAATCTCAAGACTATCAAGGCATTCTGGAGCGAAACGTACTGCCCAGTGTCAGAAAGCTGTCTGTCACAGGTCATGGGTCCTCCAACAGGATAATGACCCAACACACACACAGCTAAAATCACCCAAGAATAGATAAGAACAAAACATTGGACTATTCTGAAGTGACCTTCTATGAGTCCCGATCTGAATCCTATCGAACATCTATGGAAAGAGCTGAAACTTGCAGTCTGGAGAAGGCACCCATCAAACCTGAGACAGCTGGAGCAGTTTGCTCAGGAAGAGTGGGCCAAACTACCTGTTAACAGGTGCAGGAGTCTCATTGAGAGCTACAGAAAATGTTTGATTGCAGTGATTGCCTCTAAAGGTTGTGCAACAAAATATTAGCTTAAGGGTCCCATAATTTTTGTCCATGTCTCTTTCATTTTTTTTTGTTATTTACAATATTAGGTTGAGTAAAAAATCTAAAGCAAAGTCTGCTTTCTATTAAATATGGAATAAAGAATTTACTTTTGTCAGTTTCAAGTTATTTGAGAAAATTGTGCGTTTGTTTTTTGTGGAGGGGTACCAACAGATTTGAGCAGATCTCTGTGTGTGTATATACACTGCTCAAAAAATAAAGGGAACACTTAAACAACACAATGTAACTCCAAGTCAATCACACTTCTGTGAAATCAAACTGTCCACTTAGGAAGCAACACTGATTGACAATAAATGTCACATGCTGTTGTGCAAATGGAATAGACAACAGGTGGAAATTATAGGCAATTAGCAAGACACCCCCAATAAAGGAGTGGTTCTGCAGGTGGTGACCACAGACCACTTCTCAGTTCCTATGCTTCCTGGCTGATGTTTTGGTCACTTTTGAATGCTGGCGGTGCGTTCACTCTAGTGGTAGCATGAGTCTACAACCCACACAAGTGGCTCAGGTAGTGCAGCTCATCCAGGATGGCACATCAATGCGAGCTGTGGCAAGAAGGTTTGCTGTGTCTGTCAGCGTAGTGTCCAGGGCATGGAGGCGCTACCTGGAGACAGGCCAGTACATCAGGAGACGTGGAGGAGGCCGTAGTAGGGCAACAACCCAGCAGCAGGACCGCTACCTCCGCCTTTGTGCAAGGAGGATCAGGAGGAGCACTGCCAGAGCCTTGCAAAATGACCTCCAGCAGGCCACAAATGTGTATGTGTCTGCTCAAACGGTCAGAAACAGACTCCATGAGGGTGGTATGAGGGCCCGACGTCCACAGGTGGGGTTTGTGCTTACAGCCGAACACCGTGCAGGACGTTTGGCATTTGCCAGAGAACACCAAGATTGGCAAATTCACCACTGGTGCCCTGTGCTCTTCACAGATGAAAGCAGGTTCACACTGAGCACTTGACAGACGTGACAGAGTCTCGAGACGCCGTGGAGAACGTTCTGCTGCCTGCAACATCCTCCAGCATGACCGGTTTGGCGGTGGGTCAGTCATGGTGTGGTGTGGCATTTCTTTGTGGGGCCGCACAGCCCTCCATGTGCTCGCCAGAGGTAGCCTGACTGCCATTAGGTACCGAGATGAGATCCTCAGACCCCTTGTGAGACCATATGCTGGTGCGGTTGGCCCTGGGTTCCTCCTAATGCAAGACAATGCTAGACCTCATGTGGCTGGAGTGTGTCAGCAGTTCCTGCAAGAGGAAGGCATTGATGCTATGGACTGGCCCGCCCATTCCCCAGACCTGAATCCAATTGAGCACATCTGGGACATCATGTCTCGCTCCATCCACCAAAGCCACGTTGCACCACAGACTGTCCAGGAGTTGGCGGATGCTTTAGTCAAGGTCTGGGAGCAGATCCCTCAGGAGACCATCCGCCACCTCATCAGGAGCATGCCCAGGCGTTGTAGGGAGGTCATACAGGCACGTGGAGGCCTCACACACTTCTGAGCCTCATTTTGACTTGTTTTAAGGACATTACATCAAAGTTGGATCAGTCTGTAGTGTGGTTTTCCCCTTTAATTTTGAGTGTGACTCCAAATCCAGACCTCCATGGGTTGATACATTTGATTTCCATTGATAATTTTTATGTGATTTTGTTGTCAGCACATTCAACTATGTAAAGAAAAAAGTATTTAATAAGAATATTTCATTCATTCAGATCTAGGATGTGTTATTTTAGTGTTCCCTTTATTTTTTTGAGCAGTGTATATAAACTTAACAGCACCCCCAATCCAAACATCATCCCCTGGACATGGCTATGATACCTGTAGCAACAAATGTAGTGACCTTTTTGAGTCACATTCATATATCATTTTTTCTGTGACTTGTTGGTGCAAACTAACTGACTTACAGACAGACGAGGGTTACTTAAATGATACATTTTGAAATGGTTCCAAATTGGTCATTTAATACTTATTTTCTGTGATTTTGAAGGTTTTGGGGGGATCAATTCTTCATGTACTCCGATGTCTATGTGATACTGAGCAACAAACGTAAACATAAAGACATTGTCTGATGACAAACTTTTCCCTGTCAAGGGGACCAGAACATTTCCAAAGGGAATCCTTACATCACAGATCATCGTACCTTGGCCATATTATTTTCCTATCTATAGTCTTTGAGAAGTTTTTTAAAATCTATACAAAATCTTTACCTTATCCGTAAGTGAAGGCAATGGTATGTCTCTTTCACCTTCATTTGCCAAGTTGTGATATAGATAATTTGGGTTTTCAACATTGAAACTGGAATGTTGTATCAGAGCAATTCTAATCTAATAGATTTCTGGACCTGAAAACAAATAGCCGACACTTCATGGCCCAGTAACTTACCCACGGAATACAGTGGATACTGTGCTTCATGTTGAAATGTCAGTGTTTGATAGGAGGCAAACATGACCTTTTAGTTTGCTGAAACTGTATGACTTTAACTCTACCTACATGTACATATTACCTCAATTACCTAGACAATGTTTTACTTATCTAATTTTTACTTAACACTTATTTTTTTTCCTTAAAACTGCATTGTTGGTTAAAGGGCTTGTAAGTAAGCATTTCACTGTTGTATTCGGCGCATGTGACAAAGACAATTTGATTTGATTTACTGTGCAGAATAAGGTCCTATGGAGCTTGCAGTAGATTGTATTCTTACGTAAAAACTCACCACCACCCAGGTTCATATGGAGCTCACAGGCCCCCCACACAGACACACAATAATTGAAACTGGCATAGAGGGAATCTTAACATTTAGCTTGTTATCCAATCAGAAAACAGGGATTGTTTTTTTATCAGTTTCCTCTTTCAGGGGATGTTTATTTCCAAACTTTCTGGACTTACAAGTCTCATCTATTTGGGTGCTCAACAATACAGCCTAAGTCATCATGGGGACATTCTTTGAACAAACAATAAGGGATTCCAGTAGTGTCCCCTTTCTCAGGTTGTTCATTTTGTGGCCTAATCAAAGAAACAGCAGTTACTGCCAAATTATTAGTCGAAACATTTTACCAAATACCTTTTTGGAATATGTCTTGACATTTTTAATGATACAAATTATCTATATTTCCAACACGAATATGAATAGCAACTACCGTTCTATCATTTATTTCAGTTTCCTCCCTATTTTATCCTATCAATGCTTAGCAACATTCCGGTTATAATGGGAGAACAGTATCAGTAGTTTCAGTGATCTCCTGTGGTGGGGTTGATTCTTGTCTCAAAAATAGGCTTCATGTTAAGGTAATAGTAGACCCTGCGCTAATGTTTGGAGTGGAAGTGGGTACGGAAACAAAAAGGACCCTAAGAAATGGAACAAATACTCTACCACCATTAAGCACAAGAAGGAATTGGGGCCGGAACGACAACCTCTCCCTCAATGTCAGTAAGACCAAAGAGCTGATCGTGAACTACACATAGACGGGGCTATGCATTTTCACTGGACTCTTTTTCTTGCATGTTACCACTGCTAAGACTGGTGTATCTTTGCGCAGTGCTGGGATACTGCTCTGTAGGTGAGTCGGTCCACGATCTGGTCGCATGTCATCTTGACTGTAGTCGTCTCTCTCTTTATCAGTTACCTTTTGTTTTGGTCTAGTATAGTGTATGAGTTCTAAATAAATGAACTGCCTCAATACGTTTATCTCTATCCTAATAATGCTTCTCTCCCCTCTTTCTCTTTCTCTCTCTAGTTGCTCAGCTGAGTGACTAGGAATCGGTGGGAAGTAAATGCCACACCCACGTCGAGGCCCTCAAGGCTGAAGTCAATGACTGTGTATATGTGTGTCAGATTGGCTACCATGGAGATGGACTACTGGGTGAGGACATTGACGAGTGTGTTACTGGCCTCCACGGCTGCCACTCAAAGGCACATTAGACAACACACTGAGCAGCTGCAGCTGTGTGTGTCTGGATGGCTACCTCGGCGACAGAGTCCAATGAAAGGACATTGACAAATGCCAGACTACTAACCTCTGTACGAATAGAGGAGGGCAAGACTGCAAGTACAGAAGAGGCTTCAATGGAAATGGGTTTCAGTGCACGAACATTGACGAAATGCACAAACCGTGGCATCTGCCATGGGAATGCCGCCTGTCACATCGACGTGGCTGTAGTGGAGCGGGTTGAGAGCTTCAAGTTCCTCGGTGTCCACATCACTAAGGACCTATCATGGTCCAAACACACCCACACAGTCGTGGAGAGGGCACGACAACACCTCTTCCCACTCAGGAGGTACATCACTGGGGCCGAGATCCCTGGCTTTAAGGGCCTCTATACCAGGCGGTGTCAGAGGAAGGCCCTAAAAATTGTCAAAGACTCCAGCCACCCAAGTTATAGAATGTTTTCTCTGCTACCGCACGGCAAGCAGTGCCGGAGCACCAAGTATGGGAGCAAAAGGCTCCTGAACAGCTTCTACCCCCAAGCCATAAGACTGCTGAACAGTTGATCAAATGGTCACTGACTATTTACATTGACCCCCTTTTTATTTGCGCTGACGCTCTTGCACCGGCTCTATGCACACTCACTGGACTCTACCCATACACACTACACTGACACTCCAACACACCATACGCTCACACACACAAAACACACGCGCATATCGACGCCACACAGACACACTTTCACATACGCTGCTGCTATTCTGTTTATTATCTAACCTGATTACCTAGTGACTTGTTCCCCCACCTACATGTACATATTACCTCAACTACCTCGTGCTCCTGCTGTAACGTATATGTTAGGAGTCAGGAAGCAGGTGCACAAGGTGAGTTTAATAATGAGAATAAGCTAATAAGCAAAACAGGAGAAGCGTACTGAACGTGAACAAAACCAATAGTGACTGAGGCTGCTGGGGGCTAAATAAATGGAAAGTAATAAAGGTAACGATGAAGTCCAGGTGTGCATAACAATGGGGAGCAGGTGTCCGTAATGATAGTTCCCAGGTGTGCATAACGTTGGTTGCCAGGACCGGTGGTTAGTAAATCGGCGACATCGAGCACCGGAGAGAGAGAACGGGAGTAGGCGTGACACCTGCACATTGACTTGGTACCGGTACTCCTTGTATAACCTTGTTATTGTTCTTTTGTTGGGTTAGTACTTCCTTTTGTATTTTTTTAAACACATTTATTTTACCTTTTTCTCTGTACTGTTGGGAAAATGCTCGTAAGTAAGCATTTCACAGTAAAGTTGTATTCGGCGCATGTGACAAATAAAATTTTATCTGGTACAAGCAGCTCCTATGTGTACATCTATAACACAGGCTTTAAGGGCAATGGGAACTACCTGTGTCTGGATATACATTTACTTGACATTTTAGTCATTTAGTAGACACTCTTATCCAGAGCACTTAGGGTTAAGTGCCTTGCTCAAGTGCACATCGGCAGATTTTTCACCTAGTCATCTCGGGGATTCGAACCAGCAACTTTTCAGTTACTGGCCAAATGCTCTTAACTGCTAGGCTACCAGTTCAGAGACTCCCAGTTCAGAGTCTCTTCGATGACTGTGTCTACATGCTGGGCTTGTATTGCTGCACCTGCTTCGATTAATTTAATGGGAATGGGCTGACCTGTAGGGCCATCAATTAGTGTAATTGGCAGAATAAATGTGATCTCAACACTGTCTGTATCCATGTGCTGGGCAGCTTTGACTGCTCCGGATATCTAAGGGATGGAAGAGAGTGTGTCATCCCTAATATCTGCCCTGCTTCGGCCGGGTCTGTCAACACCGTAGTTCCGTTCTACTGCAACTGTGGCACCGGATACATGACATTCAATGACTCCAAGTGCACGAACCTGGATGAGTGTGCCATTGGGCACTGTAGCCCCTTCTTCACCTGTGCCAACTTCCCGGGCTCATTCACCTGTAAGTTCAGGGCAGGGTACAGGGGCAACAGCATCACCTGTGAGGACCTGGACAAGTGCTCCATGGCACAGTAGTGCAACCCCAATGCCCTCTGCACCAACCTGGCGGGCATGTTCATCTGCAGCTGCCAAGTGGATTACTCCGGGGATGGGGTGATCCAGTGTCCAGATGTGAACTGGTGGACAACGGAGGCTGCTGGAACAATGCCACCTGCGTCAACAGTAAAGGTTCCTTCTCCTGTCTGTGTCCACACCCTGGTCCACACCCTGGTTCGACCTGGTCAGCCGCACCATCTGCCAGGATATACACTGAGTGTACAAAACATCAAGAACACCTGCTCTTTCCATGCCAGACTGACCAGGTGAGTCCAGGTGAAAGCTATGATCCCTTATTGATGTCACGTGTTAAATCCACTTCAGTTGGTGTAGATGAAGGGGAGGAGACAGGTTAAAGAATGATTTTTAAGCCTTGAGACAATTGAGACAACGATTTTGTATGTGTGCCATTCAGAGGGCGAATAGGCAAAATATTTAAGTGCCCTAGAACAGGGTATGGTAGCTGCCAGGCGCACCGGTTCGAGTGTGTCAAGAACTACAACGCTGCATGGGGTTTTCACTCTCAACAGTTTACCATGTGTATCCAGAATAGTCCACCATCCAAAGGACATCCAACCAACTTGACACAACTTTGGGAGGCATTGGATTCAACACGGGCCAGCATCCCTGTGGAACGCTTTCGACACCTTGTAGAGTCCATGCCCCAACAAATTGGGGCTGTTCTAAGGGCAAAAGGGGGTGCAACTCAATATTAGGAAGGTGGTCCTAATGTTCTGTACACTCATTGTAAATGAGTCCCAGGCCATGGAGGAGCCGTGCCACCTCAATGAGCGCTGGTCCAACACTTTGGGGGCATACAGGTGCCCTAGCCAGGTGACCATGTCCTGTACGGATATCAACGAGTGCAAAGTGGACAACTCCTGGCACGTCAATGCCACCTGTTTGAACACAGTGGGCTCCCATACCTGTACCTGTAAGCACGGATGCACAGGCAACGGCTCCAAGTGTGAGGATGTGGACGAGTGCGTTGCAAATGACACCTGCCACCCGTGGGTACTGTGTGCTAATATGCACGGTGACTTCTCCTGCTCTTGCCAGCAGGGCTTCACCGGGGACGGCTTCTGGTGCCAGGATGTGGATGAGTGTGCCCTCTCCAACGCCGCCACCTGTTCCCCCATGTCAGAGTTTGTCAACTCCCCCAGAGCCTACATTTGTTCCTGTATGAACAAGACAGTGACCTATAATGACACCTGTGTGGCCCCCAGTTTCTAGTGTGCCTCTGCCTGCCACCTTCATGGGCTCTGCCAACCCTCATCCGCTGGCTACCTAGGCTTTGAGGGGGATAGACTCACCTGCTCTGACTTAAGTGAGCGACAGGAAAATGTGTGCTCCCAGAATGAGACTGTGTGAATATCCCAGACTCTTTTGCCTGCCTCTGCAAAGTGGGCTACAGACAGAACGAGACAAACTGCGCTGGTAAGAAGACTTGATTTAGTCACAAAAACTACCAGAACCACTCAATATTTCACAATAACCATTCAATTGCAAAGTCCTGTCTCTCTTTATTCAAAATCTGGTGTTTGATCTTACTTAGAATATGTTGTTCTGTACAATTGATAATGTGGTGAGACGGTGTTCAGGGGACTAATTCTCTCTCTCTCCTTCTCTCTCTTTTCCGATATGGATGAGAGTGAATCTGGAGAAAAGGAGTGCAGTATGTTTGCATTTTACATTACATTTACATTACATTTAAGTCATTTAGCAGACGCTCTTATCCAGAGCGACTTACAAATTGGTGCATTCACCTTATGGCATCCGGTGGAACAGCCACTTTACAATAGTGCATCAGATCTTTTAAGGGGGGGGGGGGGGGGGGGGGGGCAGAAGGATTGCTTTATCCTAGGTATTCCTTGAAGAGGTGGGGTTTCAGGTGTCTCCGGAAGGTGGTGATTGACTCCGCTGTCCTGGCGTCGTGAGGGAGTTTGTTCCACCATTGGGGGGCCAGAGCAGCGAACAGTTTTGACTGGGCTGAGCGGGAACTGTACTTCCTCAGTGGTAGGGAGGCGAGCAGGCCAGAGGTGGATGAACGCAGTGCCCTTGTTTGGGTGTAGGGCCTGATCAGAGCCTGAAGGTACTGAGGTGCCGTTCCCCTCACAGCTCCGTAGGCAAGCACCATGGTCTTGTAGCGGATGCGAGCTTCAACTGGAAGCCAGTGGAGAGAGCGGAGGAGCGGGGTGACGTGAGAGAACTTGGGAAGGTTGAACACCAGACGGGCTGCGGCGTTCTGGATGAGTTGTAGGGGTTTAATGGCACAGGCAGGGAGCCCAGCCAGCAGCGAGTTGCAGTAATCCAGACGGGAGATGACGAGTGCCTGGATTAGGACCTGCGCCGCTTCCTGTGTGAGGCAGGGTCGTACTCTGCGGATGTTGTAGAGCATGAACCTACAGGAACGGGCCACCGCCTTGATGTTGGTGGAGAACGACAGGGTGTTGTCCAGGATCACGCCAAGGTTCTTAGCGCTCTGGGAGGAGGACACAATGGAGTTGTCAACCGTGATGGCGAGATCATGGAACGGACAGTCCTTCCCCGGGAGGAAGAGCAGCTCCGTCTTGCCGAGGTTCAGCTTGAGGTGGTGATCCGTCATCCACACTGATATGTCTGCCAGACATGCAGAGATGCGATTCGCCACCTGGTCATCAGAAGGGGGAAAGGAGAAGATTAATTGTGTGTCGTCTGCATAGCAATGATAGGAGAGACCATGTGAGGTTATGACAGAGCCGAGTGACTTGGTGTATAGCGAGAATAGGAGAGGGCCTAGAACAGAGCCCTGGGGGACACCAGTGGTGAGAGCGCGTGGTGAGGAGACAGATTCTCGCCACGCCACCTGGTAGGAGCGACCTGTCAGGTAGGACGCAATCCAAGCGTGGGCCGCGCCGGAGATGCCCAACTCGGAGAGGGTGGAGAGGAGGATCTGATGGTTCACAGTATCGAAGGCAGCCGATAGGTCTAGAAGGATGAGAGCAGAGGAGAGAGAGTTAGCTTTAGCAGTGCGGAGCGCCTCCGTGATACAGAGAAGAGCAGTCTCAGTTGAGTGACTAGTCTTGAAACCTGACTGATTTGGATCAAGAAGGTCATTCTGAGAGAGATAGCAGGAGAGCTGGCCAAGGACGGCACGTTCAAGAGTTTTGGAGAGAAAAGAAAGAAGGGATACTGGTCTGTAGTTGTTGACATCGGAGGGATCGAGTGTAGGTTTTTTCAGAAGGGGTGCAACTCTCGCTCTCTTGAAGACGGAAGGGACGTAGCCAGCGGTCAAGGATGAGTTGATGAGCGAGGTGAGGTAAGGTAGAAGGTCTCCGGAAATGGTCTGGAGAAGAGAGGAGGGGATAGGGTCAAGCGGGCAGGTTGTTGGGCGGCCGGCCGTCACAAGACGCGAGATTTCATCTGGAGAGAGAGGGGAGAAAGAGGTCAAAGCACAGGGTTGGGCAGTGTGAGCAGAACCAGCGGTGTCGTTTGACTTAGCGAACGAGGATCGGATGTCGTCGACCTTCTTTTCAAAATGGTTGACGAAGTCGTCTGCAGAGAGGGAGGAGGGGGGGGGAGGGGGAGGAGGATTCAGGAGGGAGGAGAAGGTGGCAAAGAGCTTCCTAGGGTTAGAGGCAGATGCTTGGAATTTAGAGTGGTAGAAAGTGGCTTTGGCAGCAGAGACAGAAGAGGAAAATGTAGAGAGGAGGGAGTGAAAGGATGCCAGGTCCGCAGGGAGGCGAGTTTTCCTCCATTTCCGCTCGGCTGCCCGGAGCCCTGTTCTGTGAGCTCGCAATGAGTCGTCGAGCCACGGAGCGGGAGGGGAGGACCGAGCCGGCCTGGAGGATAGGGGACATAGAGAGTCAAAGGATGCAGAAAGGGAGGAGAGGAGGGTTGAGGAGGCAGAATCAGGAGATAGGTTGGAGAAGGTTTGGGCAGAGGGAAGAGATGATAGGATGGAAGAGGAGAGAGTAGCGGGGGAGAGAGAGCGGAGGTTGGGACGGCGCGATACCATCCGAGTAGGGGCAGTGTGGGAAGTGTTGGATGAGAGCGAGAGGGAGAAGGATACAAGGTAGTGGTCGGAGACTTGGAGGGGAGTTGCAATGAGGTTAGTGGAAGAACAGCATCTAGTAAAGATGAGGTCAAGCGTATTGCCTGCCTTGTGAGTAGGGGGGGAAGGTGAGAGGGTGAGGTCAAAAGAGGAGAGGAGTGGAAAGAAGGAGGCAGAGAGGAATGAGTCAAAGGTAGACATGGGGAGGTTAAAGTCACCCAGAACTGTGAGAGGTGAGCCGTCCTCAGGAAAGGAGCTTATCAAGGCATCAAGCTCATTGATGAACTCTCCAAGGGAACCTGGAGGGCGATAAATGATAAGGATGTTAAGCTTGAAAGGGCTGGTAACTGTGACAGCATGGAATTCAAAGGAGGCGATAGACAGATGGGTAAGGGGAGAAAGAGAGAATGACCACTTGGGAGAGATGAGGATCCCGGTGCCACCACCCCGCTGACCAGAAGGTCTCGGGGTGTGCGAGAACACGTGGGCAGACGAAGAGAGAGCAGTAGGAGTAGCAGTGTTATCTGTGGTGAGCCATGTTTCCGTCAGTGCCAGGAAGTCGAGGGACTGGAGGGACGCATAGGCTGAGATGAGCTCTGCCTTGTTGGCCGCAGATCGGCAGTTCCAGAGGCTACCGGAGACCTGGAACTCCACGTGGGTCGTGCGGGCTGGGACCACCAGGTTAGGGTGGGCGCGGCCACGCGGTGTGAAGCGTTTGTATGGTCTGTGCAGAGAGGAGAGAACAGGGATAGACAGACACATGGTTGACAGGCTACAGAAGAGGCTACGCTAATGCAAAGGAGATTAGAATGACAAGTGGGCTACACGTCTCGAATGTTCAGAAAGTTAAGCTTACGTTGCAAAAAATAAGAATAAAATACAAGATCTTATTGACTAAAATGATATAGTGCTGCTGGCTGGTGAAGTAGCCTGGCTAGCAGTGGCTACGTTGTTGAAAGTGAAGCTGTTTGCCCAGTGTGTGAGAGCCACCTCTGGTTTCTGTCACCGTGGCTTCGCTGGCGATGGGAAGAATTGTTCTGGTAAGCATACCATTTCTCGTATCATTTGTATCATCAGTATACATTACATTACTTTGTTTAGACTGTTCATCTATACCATACCTAACCTGCTTTTTTGCTTGTGAGCTTTCTTTTAGCAACTTATGGGGCTGTTTCTTTGACACTGTCCGATTTTGGATGAATTATAGACATTGATGAGTGCCAAACCCAAAATGGAGGATGCCACACCTTTTCCAGCTGCTACAACATGGTTGTGTCACATCTGCTCCCACTACGCCCTCTGGTGATCATCCGGTGTCATCCTAACCTGCAGTTCTCCCCCTGTATACTCTCTCTCTCCCTCTCCCTCTCCCTCTCCCTCTGTCTCTGTCTCTGTCTCTGCTCAGTCAGTTGTTATCTTAGCCTTTTGTCAGTTCTCAAGATCCTGTTGCTCTGCTGTACTTGTTTCCCTGCCTTACACCGTTTTGTCCTCTCGTTGCAGTTACCGCTCTGTCTCTGTCTCCTGTACCACATCTCACCACCCAACCACCTTGCCCTGGACTTCACTCACCACCACACCCTTGGATTTCTCTCAGGACCTGTTTACCCTGTTCAACTCAGTCAACTCCAACCTCACTCTACACTTAGGTTTTTTTTCTGCAACTCATCTGAGCAATCCCGGTTCTGCACTCCATATCGCTCTGTGTACAATAAACATTTTGGTTCATTCATCTCTGCTTTTGCATCTGAGTCCGCTCTTGGGTTCCCCTGTGTTCGCTTCATGTAACCGGTTGGATCCTTCAACTGGCACCGAGGGCATTGGCTATGAGTGCCAGGATGTTGACGAGTGTCCCGACAACTCCACCCAGCCCCACAACTGCAGCTGCCTGATCCTTTCCAACAACACAAACGGTTGTCGGTGCCAGGAGGGGTACAAGGGGGACGGGTTCTTCTGTGAGGATGTGGATGAATGTCTCTCACCCTCCACCTGTGCGGGGAACATGACGTGCCACAACGCCCCCAGGAGGTACAACTGCATCTGTATCCTGGGCCTAGCTTACGGAGCAGGCGCGTGTGTGTCTGAAGAGGACTGCCTGAATACCAGCAGTATGTGGCACCCTCACGCAGGTGTTTCAGCCTAGCTCAGTGCTGTCTGTAGTGGTGGTGGGTTAGCCAGTGGAAAATACAGAGGGTAGGGGTTGGTTATTTTCTCTGGTTGAACCGTGATTGGCTCAGTGTTCTCTCACTCATGGGGACACTACGTCACAGCAAAATCTACGAGAGAGCTCGACAATTCAAGCCCCTTGGATGCTGCCATAGAGTTACATTAGAAGTGCCATCCAAGAAGACTCAAGGTCATTGGCCACAGATAAAATGTCAAATCAGATTAAGTCTATGGTAGCCTTGAATGGACTGATCATGTCAACATCATACTCTCAAAATCTTAGCTAGCAAGCTAGACAAGCAGTCATCATGAATCAAGTCGACAATCCACTGGCAAGTCCTTTTCAATCCTTGTCATATGAAGAGAAATCCTAGATAAAAACGTATCGGTGCTCATCGGCCATTGGACATAAACATTATACAACAAGTTGAAAATCACAAAATTCAACAATGAGTGGTTTGGAAGGAATCAGTGGCTGACTGCAAGCATTGCAAAGCGATCACTAGCGTGCTATTCAGTGGAGTGGGCATGTGGTCCAAGTCTGGGTTTAAGGGTCTTTTTTCCATCCTTAAAAGGATAAACATTCAACATTGGCCATGCTGTCAATCCAACATGACTTCTGCCGCGTTCAAACCAACTGGAAACTCTGTACTGGGAAATCTCAGACTTCAGTGAGTTCAAGACAACTGGGAACTCTGGGGGGGGGGGGGGGGGGGGGACAGGGGGGAGCGCCGACTGGGAGAATAGATTTTGAAAGGTCATCCAACTCTGAATTCCAAGTCAAAAACTCTGGCCTCTTTCTAGAGCTCCGACCTGAAGATCACTGACATCATGATTTGTGTCACGATCGTGTGGTGGATTGACGGACCAAAATGCAGCTCTTGGAAAATAAGCCATCTTCTTTATTAACACACAACACGAAGATGAACACGACACAAAAACACTTTAACAAAAACAACAAAACGACCGTGAAGCTACAAACGTTGTGCACAAACATACAGGCTACTAACGTTCTTACATAGACAATTACCCACAATTAATGAGAGCCTATGGCTACCCTAAATAAGGCTCCCAATCAGAGACAACCGACATCAGCTGTCTCTAATTGGGAACTCATTCAGGTAACCATAGACTCTTCTAGATCACTCACCAACATAGACAACGCTAGACATCTACACTAAACACAAAACCATATTTTACACCCCATAACCCCTTTACCAAATAAACATCAAAAACCAACAAAACATAAACATTACCCATGTCACACCCTGACCTAACTAAAATAATCAAGAAAACAAAGAATAATAAGGCCAGGGCGTGACATAACCCCCCCCTTGAGGCGCGAACTCCGGGCGCACCATACACAGTCTAGGGGAGGGTCTGGGTGTGCTCCCCTCCACGGTGGCGGCTCCGGCTCTGGTCGTAGTCCCCACGTCACCACAGTACCTAACCACCTCCTAGGCCTCCTCCAAACGACCCCCCTCCACATTAACCCCATTGCATTCAGGGGCAGTTCCAGACTAAGGGGCAGTACCAGGGTAAGAGGCAGTACCAGGGTCAGGGGCAGTACCAGGATCAGGGGCAGTACCAGGATCAGGGGCAGTACCAGGGTAAGGGGCAGCACCAGGGTAAGGGGCAGCACCAGGATAAGGGGCAGCCCCAGGGGAAGGGGCAGCTCCAGGGGAAGGGGCAGCTCCGGACTGAGGAATGGCAGCTCCGGACTGAGGGACTGCAGCTCCGGACTGAGGGACTGCAGCTCCGGACTGAGGGACAGCCCATGGCTGGCTGACAGATCTGGCTGCTCATGGCTGGCTAACTGATCTGGCTGCTCATGGCTGGCTGACGGATCTGGCTGCTCATGGCTGGCTGACGGATCTGGCTGCTCATGGCTGGCTGACGGATCTGGCTGCTCATGGCTAGCTGACGGATCTGGCTGCTCATGGCTAGCTGACGGATCTGGCTGCTCATGGCTAGCTGACGGATCTGGCTGCTCATGGCTAGCTGACGGATCTGGCTGCTCATGGCTAGCTGACGGATCTGGCTGCTCATGGCTAGCTGACGGATCTGGCTGCTCATGGCTAGCTGACGGATCTGGCTGCTCATGGCTAGCTGACGGATCTGGCTGCTCATGGCTAGCTGACGGATCTGGCTGCTCATGGCTAGCTGACGGATCTGGCTGCTCATGGCTAGCTGACGGATCTGGCTGCTCATGGCTAGCTGACGGATCTGGCTGCTCATGGCTAGCTGACGGATCTGGCTGCTCAATGGCTGGCTGACTGATCTGGCAGATCCTGTCTGGTTGGCGGCTCTGGCAGATCCTGTCTGGTTGGCGGCTCTGGCAGATCCTGTCTGACGGACGGCTCTAGCGGCTCCTGTCTGGCTGGCGGCTCTAGCGGCTCCTGTCTGGCGGACGGCTCAGTGGGCTCATGGCAGACGGGCGGCTTTGCAGGCTCATGGCAGACGGGCGGCTTTGCAGGCTCATTGCAGACGGATGGCTCAGATGGCGCTGGGGAGACGGATGGCTCAGATGGCGCTGGGGAGACGGATGGCTCAGATGGCGCTGGGGAGACGAGCAGTTCAGTCAATGCTGTGCAGACGGCAGATTCCTGCCGGCTGAGGCGCACTGTAGGCCTGGTGCGTGGTGCCGGGACTGGTGGCACCGGGCTGGGGACACGCATCTCAGGGCTAGTGCGGGGAGCAGCAACAGGACGCACAGGACTCTGGGGACACACAGGAGGCTTGGTGCGTGGTTTAGACACTGGTGGTAAAGGGCTGGAGACACGCACCATATAGCTAGTGCGTGGAGGAGGCACTGGTGGTACTGGGTTGGGGCGGGGAGGTGGCGCCGGAAATACCGGACCGTGCAGGCGTACTGGCTCCCTTGAACGCCGAGCCTGCCCAACCTTACCTGGTTCTCTGCTCCCCGTCGCCTGACCAGTGCGGGGAGGTGGAATAACCCGCACCGGCCTATGTAGGCGAACCGGGGACACCATGCGTAAGGCTGGTGCCATGTACGCCGGCCCGAGGAGACGCACTGGTGACCAGATGCGTTGGGCCGGCTTCATGACATATGGCTCAACGCTCAGTCTAGCCCGGCCGATACGTGGAGCTGCAATGTACCGAACCGGGCTATGCACGCGTACAGGAGACACCGTGCGCTCTACTGCGTAACACGGTGTCTGCCCGTACTCTCGCTCTCCACGGTAAGTACAGGGAGTAGGCGCAGGTTTCCTACCTGACTTCGCCACACTCCCTTTAAGGCCCCCCCCAAGAAATTTTTGGGTTGTACTCACGGGTCTCCAGCCTTGTCTCCGTGCTGCCTCCTCATATCGCCTCCTCTCGGCTTTCGCTGCCTCCAGCTCTTCACGAGGGAGGCGATATTCTCCAGGTTGTGCCCATGGATCTTCTTCCAATTCCTCCTCCCAACTCCAGAGATCCTGTGTAGGTATGTCCTGTTGCCGCCTTCCATGCCGCTTGGTCCTATGGTGGGTAATTCTGTCACGATCGTGTGGTGGATTGACGGACCAAAATGCAGCTCTTGGAAAATAAGCCATCTTCTTTATTAACACACAACACGAAGATGAACACGACACAAAAACACTTTAACAAAAACAACAAAACGACCGTGAAGCTACAAACGTTGTGCACAAACATACAGGCTACTAACGTTCTTACATAGACAATTACCCACAATTAATGAGAGCCTATGGCTACCCTAAATAAGGCTCCCAATCAGAGACGACCGACATCAGCTGTCTCTAATTGGGAACTCATTCAGGTAACCATAGACTCTTCTAGATCACTCACCAACATAGACAACGCTAGACATCTACACTAAACACAAAACCATATTTTACACCCCATAACCCCTTTACCAAATAAACATCAAAAACCAACAAAACATAAACATTACCCATGTCACACCCTGACCTAACTAAAATAATCAAGAAAACAAAGAATAATAAGGCCAGGGCGTGACAATTTGACCATGTTTTCTTCAGAGTTCCCAGTTGTCTTGAAAGCACCATAAATCCAGAGAATGACAGATTCTGATGAGTTTCAAGACACAATTTGCCCATGAAGGACTGACGCGCCACTTTCCTGTTCAAGTGAGCACAGCACAACAAGGTCCAAAAATGTATTGTATGCTGCTGCATAAATAACATGCAGCATATAACATGCATAAACCACTCAGAGTATTGGTCTGTTTTCAATGTCCATGGTCCAGTTATGCCATTCTCCAGAGGCATATACTGTAGGTGTCTATTGGTGGTAAACATGATTGCATGTCTAGCAGGAAAGTGGTTATTGGATCGTAGGGTGTGGTATGGTTTGCTCTGATGTTTGTCCTAGTTTGGCATCCATTGCTGTGTGCAATGTGAGAACCTCAAGTGTTAGCTGGGAGAATGTAACCTGGGAGAATGTAACCTATGTCAGTTCTCACCTATTATTTTTATTCCTGTGGTGCCACCTTGTGCCCACTTCAAGACTAACACCTTCTAGTACACCCTGACTACCGACGGGGAGCACTCCTTCGCCCTGCTATGCTTCGGGGAGTTGGGGTCCTGGCCAAAGGCTCCACCACTTTTTCAACGAGATCACAAATAAAATTAATCTATTTGGCCCAGGGTGGCGGTATAGGCCTTAGGAGGTGAGGGGAAATATAGGTCAGAGCCCAAACGAGACCCCCAGAAAAGGTGCCAGGTGTGGGCAGTAAATGAGCCTGAGCCGAAGGAGTGGGCCAAGGGGGTGTCGTCGTACCCACGCCCAAGCACTGGAGGATCTGGCATACGGGCCTGAGACCCTGCCCCTCAACCAGCAGGATCGGATACGGATAAGGGAGCAACGGGGACTGCGCTGGGGTGGCAGTTGGGGTGACGTGTTCCAGTCCGTCCTGTCCAAAATATGTATGACCAACAAGGTCCCCTGTTGGCTGGATACAGCGAGCGCTATTTCACTAGAGCCACTGCACAGAAACACATACAGTGAGAACCAACAGTATTGGAACAGTGACAGTTTTTAGAGTCAGAAGTTTGTAGCGTCAGGAACTTGATGTAAACATTGCGTGCTAGGAATATGGAACCAAGTAATACATTTTGACTACTTTAATACACATAAGTGAATTTGTCTTAATACTTGTCCACAAAAATGGGGGGGGACATGAACAAAAAGTGCTGTAATTTCTAAACGGGTCACTTGACTTGAATGAAAATACTCTCAAATTAAAGCTGACTGTATGCACTTTAACATCACAGCGATTGTATCATTTCAAATCCAAATTGCTGGAGTATAGAGCCAAACATCAAAAATGGGTCACTGTCCCAATACTTCTAGAGCTCACTGTAGGTAACGTCTCATTTAAATCAGATAGTGAAAAAGATCAACCTGCCATTTGGAATGTTGTTCAAACCAATAAAACCATTCAATGATGTAATCACCAACTGCATGTCTTTTTAAACTATAAACTCATTCTTATTGCCCAACGATAGTTATGTCTTTTATCATTTCTAGTTGAGGATCTCCTTCCATTCCAGTGGTGTTGTATGCTGTCTCCTCTGTGCCACCTCTATCTGGCCATGACCCCCCTGGACCGTTGCCAAGGTTATGGCTGGGTGAATGACTGCTGCATAAAAGCAGCCAAGGCAACACACAGCATTGGTGATCGCTTACCTCTACTCAGCGGAATGGGGTTAATTTACTTTCAACTCCTGTCAACTCGTTGAATTAATTATTATTTACTTGGATCACAATATATTTAAGCAATAAGGCCCGGGGGGGGGTGTGGTATATGGCCAATATACCACGGCTAAGGGCTGTTCTTAAGCACGACGCAATGCAGAGTGCCTGGACACAGCCCTTAGCCTATCACATGAATTGACGCTGGAGAGACGAAGCAGGTACGGGGAGTCAAACATTAATAAATAACAGACATGGAACGAGACAGGAACAGCGTCAGTAAAAAGAAAACAAAAAACAATCAATGCAGCAGCGGGGAACAGAGCTGGGGAACTGACAAATATAGGGGAGGAAATGAACAGGTGATAAGTGAGTCCAATAACGCTGATGCGCGTGATGAGGGAAGGCAGGTGTGCATGATGGATGGCAAGAGTGCCTGATGCAGGGCAACCTGGCGCCCTCAAGTGCCAGGGGGAGGGAAGTGCGGGAGCAGACGTGACATAGCCTTGGTATATTGGCCATATAACACAAACCCCCGAGGTGCCTTATTGCTATTATGAACTGGTTACAAATGTAATTAGAGTAGTAACAAGAAACGTTTAGTCATACTCGTGGTATACGGTCTGATATACCACAGCTGTCAGCCAATCAGAGTTCAAGGCTCGACCCACCAATTTATAATAATATATATCCCACATGTTTGTCCCCATTATGTGATAATAGACAGATCCATCGCACCGTGCCTGTCAGTGTAAATGTACTGTATACAGCCTTGGTTAGTGAATGGTTTCCTAGTCATGTGTATCTATTATGTCTGCAGGCATGGTGTACAGTAGCCTTCATTTCATCACCTTCAATGGGACTGAGTACTCCTTCAAGGCCCTGCGGCAAGTTTGTCATTGTGCACCTCTCCTCCTACACCAGCTCCAATATCTTCATGCTGCAGGGCGAGGATGAGCTGGAGACAGATGGACAGGCCAGACGGGTCCCCGCGGTGGTGATGATGGCTGCTTTCCACAAGGTCAGTGTGTGTGCACGCATGTGTGTGTGCCTTATGGGTTGTATTATGGGCTGTAAATCTCATGTGGTTAATTATCCTTACCTCGGTGTGAATGTGTGTGTGTGTGTGTGTGTGTGTGTTTAGGTTAAGTGGCGGTGTGCATAGTCAGGGCAGCAACTACTCTTCCTGGGATCCAGCAAAATTAAGGCAGTTTATACAATTTAGAAAACATTCAAATACATTCACAGATTTTACAGCACACTGTGTGCCCTCAGGCCCCTACTCCACCACTACCACCACATATCTACAGTCCAAAATCCATGTGTACGTGTGTGTATAGTGCTTATGTTATCGTGTGTGTGTATGCACGTGTCTGTGCCTATGTTTGTGTAGCTTCACAGTCCCTGCTGTTCCATAAGGTGTATTTTTATCTGGGTTTTTTTCAATCTAATTTTAGTGCTTGCCTCAGTTACTTGATGTGGAATAGAGTTCCATGTTGTCATGGCTCTATGTAACACTGCGCTTCCCATAGTCTGTTCTGGGACTGTGAAGAGACCTCTTGTGGCATGTTTTGTGGGGTATGCATATGTGTTAAGCTGTGCGCTAGTAATTCAAACAGACAGCTTGGTACCTTCGACATGTCAATACCTCTCATAAATACAAGTAGTGATGAAGTCAATCTCTCCTCCACCTTGAGCCAGGAGAGATTGACATGCATATTAGCTCTCTGTGTACATCCAAGGGCCATCCGTGCTGCCCTGATCTGAGCCAATTGCAAAAAAAAGTCCCTTTTTGTGGCACCTGACCACACAACTGAACAGTAGTCCAGGTGCGACCAAACTAGGGCCTGTAGAATAGTGTTGATAGTGCTTTTAAGAAGGTAGAGCAGTGCTTTATTATGAACAGACTTCTCCCCATCTTAGCTACTGTTGTATCAATATGTTTTGACCATGACAGTTTTACAATCCAGGGTTACTCCAAGCAGTTTAGTCACCTCAACTTGCTCAATTTCCACGTTATTTATTACAAGACTTGGTTGAGGCTTAATCAATGACATGTCCCAAATACAATGTTTTTAATTTTAGAAATATTTAGGCCTAACTTATTACTTGCCATCCACTCTGAAACTAACTGCAGCTCTTTGAAAAGTGTTGCAGTCATTTCAGTCGCTGTAGTAGCTGACGTGCATAGTGTTGAGTCATCCGCATACATAGACACGCTGGCTTTACTCAGTGGTATGTCGTTAGTAAAAATTGCAAAAAGTATGGTGCCTAGACAGCTGCCCTGGGGAATTCCTGATTCTACATGGATTATGTTGGAGAGGCTTCCATTAAAGAACACCCTCTGTGTTCTGATAGACAGTTAACTCTGTATACACAATATAGCAGTTGGTGTAAAGCCATAACACATACGTTTTTCAGGCAGCAGACTATGATTGATAATGTCAAAAGCTGCACTGAAGTCTAACAAAACAGCCCTCACAATCTTTTTATCATAAATTTATCTCAGCCAAACATCAGTCATTTGTGTAAGTGCTTTTTGAATGTCCTTCCCTATAAGCATGCTGAAATGTTGCATGCTGAAATTTTGTCAATTTATTTACTGTAAAATAACATTGTATCTGGTCAAACACAATTATTTCCAAAAGTTTGCTAAGGGTTGGTAACAGGCTGATTGTTTGACTATTTGAGCCAATAAAGGGCCCTTAACTATTCTTTGGTAGTGGAATGACTTTTGCTTCCCTCCAAGCCTGGGGGCACACACTTTCTATTAGGCTTACATTGAAAATATCCCAAATAGGAGTGGCAATATCATCCACTATTATCCTTAGTAATTTTCCATCCAAGTTGTCAGACCCCGGTGGCTTGTCATTGTTGATAAGACAAAAAATATTTCTCCTCTTCCACACTCACTTTACGGAATTCAAAATTACAATGCTTGTCTTTCATAATTTGGCCAGATATACTTGGATGTGTAGTGTCAGTGTTTGTTGCTGGCATGTCATGCGTAAGTTAGCTTATCCTGCTTATTATAGTAGTTGGCAATATCAGTTGGTTTTGTGACGAATTAGCCATTTGATTCATTGAATTATGGAGCTGAGTTTGCCTTTTTTCCCAAAATGTAATTTAAGGTGCTCCAAAGCGTTTAACTATTATTCTTTATGTAATTTATCTTTGTTTCAATGTGTACTTCTTTTTATTCAGTTCAGTCACATGATTTCTCAATTTGCAATACATTTGCCAATCGGTTGTGCAGCCAGACTTATTTGCCATTAGTTTTGCCTCATCCCTCAAAAATATATATTTTTTAATTCCTCATCAATCCACAGGGATTTAACAATTTTTTTGTGTCATTTTCTTAATGGGTGCATGCTTATTAGTAACTTGAATAAGCAATTTCATAAATGTGTCAAGTGCAGCATCTGTTTGCTCCTCATTATACACCAGACCAACAAATATTATTTACATCAACAGCATAGGAATCACTACAAAACATATTGTATGACCTCTAATACACAATATTAGGCCCCGCCTTTGGAACGTTGGTTTTCCTAGATATGGCTACTATATTGTGATCACTACATCCGATGGATCTGGATACTGCTTTCAAGCAGATTTCTGCAGCATTAGTAAAGATGTGATCAATACATGTTGATGATTTCATTCCTGTGCTGTTTGTAACTACCCTGTAGGTTGACTGATAACCTGAACCAGGTTGCAGGCACTGGTTAGAGTTTGAAGCTTTTTCTTGAGTGGGCAGCAAGCCAGTCAATATTTAAATCACCCAGAAAATATACCTATCTGTTGATCACATGCATTTCACACATGTTATCCACTTGGTGGTCTATAGCAACTTCCCACCAGCAGCCATATTACTTCAACATTATTTAACATAAGATCCTCTCTAATCTTTACAGGAATGTGGTTCTGAATGTAAACATCAACACCTCCACCATTGGCAATTTCTGTAAATGTTATAACCTTATATTGCTACCACTGTATCATCAAAGGTATTATCTAAGTGAGTTTCAGAGATAGTCAGAATATGAATTCCAACTGTTACTAGCAAATTATTGATTTCATGAACCTCGTTTCTTAAGCTACATATGTTAACGTGGGCTATTTTGAGCACTTTTCTTCTGGGATGCTTACTTGTTTTCATTGCTTAACTGGGAAGCTTAGCAGAAGTAGATATGCTCATGTTATTTATGTTAGTGCAGGGTGAGCTGCACACAGTGGACTTCCTCCTAGGGCACACCGCCTCACTGCTAACAGTATAAATCTGGTTCAAAGGCACATGATTACTGCATACAATCGCTGTAGGATAAGCAGAAGCATTCAGGGCAGTTAGAGGGACATACATTACGTTACTTAAATTGTGTTTACAAACACCCCTGGTATAATATACATTTGCTTAAACATTGTGACAACTCTGCGTCACAATGGTAGGAATTAACTGAGCTGGGCTTGGGTCATTGATAAGTCATTGTCTCAATGCAACCTTATAATGCTGTGAAAGGATCCAGGAAACACACTGATTTGGGTGGATCCTATCCTTCTTATTTTCCAAAAGGTATCAAAATTGACAACAAAAGTTACACCCATTGAGCTTCAATTATCACGTAGCCAGTTGTGAAGAGAATCCTGCTAAAGCGCTCAGTGCCACGATTCAGAGACTGCACAGGGCCGGATAATGTTTAGCAGAGAGTCAATCAGCTCTTTAAAATCCAGTTTCAACTGTTCAGAGCTGCCCTTCATAATGTCATTAAAACCCACATGAACTATGATAGAATAGATTTCCATGTCCTGACGTAGTACATTTGGGAGCAGTTTAGACATTGTTTTTGCACCAGGAACGGTCACATTTCTTACAATGGAGTAGAAGTCGACGGATTAATCGCCATGTCTGATTAATTAGGGCCAATTTAAAGTTTTCATAACAATCGGTAATCGACCTTTATGGACGGCGATTATGGCCGATTACATTGTAGTCCACGAGGAAACTGCGTGGCAGGCTGACCACCTGTTACGGGAGTGCAGCATCAAAATGACCGTGTGGCTGCAAGGAGGTAAGGTGAGTTGCTAGCTAGCATTAAACTTATCTTATAAAAAACAATCAATCTTCACATAATCACTAGTTAACTACACATGGTCGATGATATTACGAGGTTAACTAGCTTGTCCTGCGTTGCATATTATCAATGCGGTGCCTGTTAATTTATCATCAAATCACAGCCTACTTCGCCAAATGGGTGATGACTTAACAAAAGCGCTTTTGCGAAAAAAGCGCAATCGTTGAACAAATGTACCAAACCAAAAACATCAATAAACAAGTATGTATTTTCTTAAACTTGCATATTTAGTTAAAATACACTGCTCAAAAAAATAAAGGGAACACTTAAACAACACAATGTAACTCCAAGTCAATCACACTTCTGTGATATCAAACTGTCCACTTAGGAAGCAACACTGATTGACAATAAATTTAACATGCTGTTGTGCAAATGGAATAGACAAAAGGTGGAAATTATAGGCAATTAGTAAGACACCCCCAAAAAAGGAATGGTTCTGCAGGTGGTGACCACAGACCACTTCTCAGTTCCTATACTTCCTGGCTGATGTTTTGGTCACTTTTGAATGCTGGCGGTGCTTTCACTCTAGTGGTAGCATGAGACGGAGTCTACAACCCACACAAGTGGCTCAGGTAGTGCAGCTCATCCAGGATGTCACATCAATGCGAGCTGTGGCAAGAAGGTTTGCTGTGTCTGTCAGCGTAGTGTCCAGAGCATGGAGGCACTACCAGGAGACAGGCCAGTACATCAGGAGACGTGGAGGAGGCCGTAGGAGGGCAACAACCCAGCAGCAGGACCGCTACCTCCGCCTTTGTGCAAAGAGTAGCACTGCCAGAGCCCTGCAAAATGACCTCCAGCAGGCCACAAATGTGCATGTGTCAGCATATGGTCTCACAAGGGGTCTGAGGATCTCATCTCGGTACCTAATGGCAGTCAGGCTTCCTCTGGCGAGCACATGGAGGGCTGTGCGGCCCCACAAAGAAATGCCACCCCACACCATGACTGACCCACCGCCAAACCGGTCATGCTGGAGGATGTTGCAGGCAGCAGAACGTTCTCCACGGCGTCTCCAGACTCTGTCACGTCTGTCACATGTGCTCATTTGCTCAGTGTGAACCTGCTTTCATCTGTGAAGAGCACAGGGCGCCAGTGGCGATTTTGCCAATATTGGTGTTCTCTGGCAAATGCCAAACGTCCTGCACGGTGTTGGGCTGTAAGCACAACCCCCACCTGTGGACGTCGGGCCCTCATACCACCCTCATGGAGTCTGTTTCTGACCGTTTGAGCAGACACATGCACATTTGTGGCCTGCTGGAGGTCATTTTGCAGGGCTCTGGCAGTGCACCTCCTTGCACAAAGGCGGAGGTAACGGTCCTGCTGCTGGGTTGTTGCCCTCCTACGGCCTCCTCCACGTCTCCTGATGTACTGGCCTGTCTCCTGGTAGCGCCTCCATGCTCTGGACACTACGCTGACAGACACAGCAAACCTTTTTGCCACAGCTCGCATTGATGTGCCATCCTGGATGAACTGCACTACCTGAGCCACTTGTGTGGGTTGTAGACTCCGTCTCATGCTACCACTAGAGTGAAAGCACCGCCAGCATTCAAAAGTGACCAAAACATCAGCCAGTAAGCATAGGAACTGAGAAGTGGTCTGTGGTCACCACCTGCAGAACCATTCCTTTTTGGGGGGTGTCTTACTAATTGCCTATAATTTCCACCTTTTGTCTATTCCATTTGCACAACAGCATGTGAAATTTATTGTCAATCAGTGTTGCTTCCTAAGTGGACAGTTTGATTTCACAGAAGTGTGATTGACTTGGAGTTACATTTTGTTGTTTAAGTGTTCCCTTTATTTTTTTGAGCAGTGTACATTAATTTTTGCAGGCAATATTAACTAGGGGAATTGTGTCACTTCTCTTGCGTTCAGTGCAAGCAGACTCAGGGTATGTGCAGCAGTTTGGGCCGCATGGCTTGTTGCGAACTGTGTGAAGACCATTTCTTCCTAACAAAGACCGTAATTAATTTGCCAGAATTGTACATAATTATGACATAACATTGAAGGTTGTGCAATGCAACAGCAATATTTAGACTTAGGGTTTCCACCCATTCGATAAAATACGTAACGGTTCCTTATTTCACTGAAAGAATAAATGTTTTGTTTTCGAAATTATAGTTTCCGGATTTGATCATATTAATGACCAAAGGCTCGTATTTCTGTGTGTTTATTATGTTATAATTAAGTCTATGATTTGATAGAGCAGGGTGGTAGGCAGGAGCACGCTTGTAAGCATTCATTCAAAAAGTTCTTTACTGCGGTTTGACAGCAGTTCTTAGCAATGCTTGAAGTACAGCGCTGTTTATGACTTCAAGCCTATCAACTCCCGAGATTAGGCTGGCAATACTAAAGTGCTGATAAGAACATCCAATAGTCAAAGGTATATGAAATACAAGTGGTACAGAGAGAAATAGTCGACGCGTCATAATTCCTATAATAACTACAACCTAAAACTTCTTAACTGGGAATATTGAAGACTCGTGTTAAAAGGAACCACCAGCTTTCATATGTTCTCATGTTCTGAGCAAGGGACTTAAACATTAGCTTTTTTACATGGCACATATTGCACTTTTACTTTCTTCTCCGACACTGTGTTTTTGCATTATTTAAACCTAATTGAGCATGATTCATTATTTACTTGAGACTAAATAGATTTTTTAAATGTATTATACTAAGGTGAAATAATAGTTCTCATTGTTCATTCAGTATTGTTGCAATTGTCATTATTACAAATGTATGTATGTATGTATATAATCGGTATCGGTGTTGAAAAATCATAATCGGTCGACCTCTACAATGGAGCTGGCCAAAATCCTGGCTGGGGAGCAGCCAGGAGAACCCTTTATGGATGGGCGAGAGGCAGGAGAACTTGAGCCCGTTGCTCCCGGCGCCTGGTGCAGGCCTCCGACAGATGGAGAAGTCCTGCTCGATCCAGAAAAGGGACTGAAGGTTGCTGAAGTCGACTTCGAAATCGTAGGAACAGGCACTGCGGCTGCAGACACCCCCAGCGACGAAGGTGCAGGAAGATCAGGCTCCAGGACAACGAAACTATTTGTTGTTTGTATCCACTCCGGGCCTCTAGTTGGGAGTATAGACTGTGGCCGCTGTCTTCGGCTTCCACGGCTCGTGAGATGCGACCATCGTTGATTGCCTTGCTCCTCTTGCTGTGCTCCTTCCACTCCGCTATTGCCCGGCCAGCCTGATAATGACAAACGACAAGGTGGAGATGCATCCAACAAGTACGAACGCCGTCCAACCACCAGCGTAGAAAAGGTCATCATTCCACTCTGCGTTTTCCCCAGTTTCTTACGTAGGCTGGCGACCTGTGTGATCAAGGAAGCCACCTCCAGCCTCTAATCATTGGCAAGCAAACAATTGCCGGATTGGAACTCTGAGTGATCTGATTTGTCCCGAAACAAAGCTCCTACAGCGCTGGAACAGTTCATTTATTTCTCCAGACAAAGAGCGCTCCATTGCAAAGCTCATCTGGTATCATCTTCGTTAGCTTGATGGCTAGCAGCTTAGCATCTCTGTCAAGCAGGCTTCAACCCGTCTGCTAAGTGGGATTCCGGGACAAGAAATAGCAGTCCTCGCTGTTAAAAGCTAACCGCGTCGTGAAATCCACGACTGAATACCAGGTTTGGTATTCGTATTTAAAGATTATTGGTTGTTTTAATCAAAAATAATAAACTAAGTGTTTCCAGCATATGGTTGTATCACAACCAGCCGTAATCGGGAGTCCCATAGGGCAGCGCACAATTGGCCCAGCGTCATCCGGGTTAGGGGAGGATTTGGCCGGGGGGGCTTTACTCTAGTGACTCCTTGTGGCGGGCCGAACACCTGCGAACACAGGCCACCCTCCACACCACCATGTGTAGCCCCCAGGCGAGACCTTTGGGGAGATGCAGCGATGAGACAAGACTGAAATTGGGGAGAAAAAAGGGGGCAAAGTAAAGCAAACAAATGCAATCCTCATATCACCTTGAGGTGACATAACAACAGTGCCCTCTGCTGTCCTTGTAGATGAAGTGCACTGTAGTTCGGTCAGTCGCTGTGCGGTGGGGTACGCCTGGGGGCTACACATGGTGGTATGGAGGGGATGGTGGACAGCAGCTGGCTGCTTTGTTGGAGGTTCCCCAGGCCTTCTACAACCGCACTAGGGGCCTCTGGAGCTCCAACCACACCGTTGACTTCCGGCAGTCTGACGGGAAGCTGATGATCTTCCCCAACAACAACCCTCCCCCTGGAGGAGAGCCTACACCCCTTTGGCCTGTCCTGTGAGTGAGGCTTAAAGTCAATAAATCACATTGAAGGAGTTGGAGGCATATTGAATGTACATACCAACATACCACTTAGAATGTAGCGTTCCAGTGTGGTCTCTCTCCCCTAATATAGTGGATCACACAGATGAGTTACCCCTAACTTCACTCAGTCACACATGGAGTGCCAAGTATTAGTAACCATTCACAGACATTGCTAGGAGTTTAAAGGAGCGGTCTTTCACCCTTTCAGCTTCGGTCTGACAAGTGGGTAAAAATACACACAGAGCCCCTCGGTTACATGTAGGGTCCTGTCTGTTCAGTCAGTGTATGTTGAAATCAGTTTGCACGTCGGTTCATGACATACTGTCTTCTAACGACACTGGCCTAGGTCTGGAGTCCCAGGAGCTGTACCTCAACCTGGCTATGGTGTTTGGTGACTCAACTGCTACGTTAGCCGAAGGTCCAAGAATTTGTATCTTTATTCTACATGTTGGTCCTTCCTCTTTGAGTCACATACTGTTGTATGCTCTGAAAAAGTTGCACCCTGGACAAATATCTAGGAGCAGCTTACCCTCCCCAATTACAGACTCTAATCTTAATTATTACCCTAATTGGGCTGGTTTAGCGGGATAAACACAGAATGGACCTTAGATTAGCCTCTGTGCTACTTCATCCTACACCAACCCGTTGTGTAAGAATTCATCAAATGCGGTGTAGTGGTGATTGAGGTCAGTTGGCATGCCTCTCTATAGGCCATTGACATGCTCCAATTTCTCTCCTATGTAGGTAACATGCCTCCCATCATGACTGAGCCCACGGTGATCCGCTGTAACTTCAAATCCACTGTTCACGTGCAGATCAGCACTCAAAATGGCAACAATATAAGCTTCTCAATGCTCTTCCCCAGACCACCACAAGCCTCTGTTGGGAAAAGGGAGCTACAAACACACACATACACATGCAACTCCCCTCTTAGCGAAGTTACCTATAATTCCCTCCTGTATCTCTACCTATAGGTGATGGCATATTGACCTGGACACCACTCGACATCCAGCTCGTCGACCTGACCATCAGAGTTAATGACCAGCTGTTCAGCTCTCAGTTCACCCTCATCCTGCAGGTGTGCAAGTGCCTCAACGGTGGCACCTGCCAATTCGACAGCATAGTGGACAACCATCTGCAGGGGAGATTTCAGGTTAACAAATACAGACAGACAGACAAAACAATATGGGGAGCACTTCTATATGGACTTGGGTATTTTCTCCCAGAGCGCACTATAGTCCTGGGTTTTGAGTGTGAGATGATATTCCCATGCCGATCAACCCACACACCCTTCCTTTGTGCCTTGTCCTCCCAGGTGGTAGGGTGTCTGTGGCCTAATTCTGTGGGAATACCACCGAAGTGTGTAAAGGGAAGCCTAGCTTCCCAGGAGTGCAGTGCCAGTCTCAATCCCAGGGAGAGACAGACCAGTTCACCTGTGGATAGTGCCCCCCCACCCACCGTCTATGAGGACAGGCAGGGATACAAGTGCTTTGAGGATGGTTAGTGTGCTTATGATAACAAGGGTTGTGTTCATTAGGCACAAAACGTGGTATAAAACAGGGAGGGACTACCTGAAGCTCGTTTTCGTTTCCAGTTGCGAAACATTTTCAAACGTTTCCGTTGCATGCCCTAATGAACAAGACTCAGCTAGCAACCCCTCACCTGGATTCAGGAATTGATTCATTACTCGCGAAGATAAACTCCTGGCCCTATTCATTACCATTGAGCTGTCCTCATTCATGTCTCTCATTCTTTTCCTCTCAGACTTCTGCCTCCGTCCCTTCCGCTTTCGATGTCACAAGATGGCTGACAGCATCAGCTCAGGGTACAACTAAACCTGCAGGTGCAAGCCTGGCTTTACTGGGGACGGATGCCAATGTACAGGTACTGACCCTTGACCCCTAGATGGAGTTTTGTCTGAAATCTGACAAATTTCTAATATGGCTGCCGTACTCTGTATATACACATATAAAGACAATGTAATAGATCTATAGGCCATATGTTACAGTTGTATTTATGGAGAGATGAATGTACATAATGGTAATTTTCTTCCTAATGCAGACATAGATGAGTGCCTGGACCACTCGGCCTGTTCCAAAGCCAAATTTTAGGGTTAGGTCCGTCCGATGCTACTGTACTGAGGAAACCGATGTCTGTGGTACGTACACAGTATTAGCCTGTTATAACTGTTCCAGCATTAGCACTGCATGAAAGAGTATCTATGTAGGGCATTATGACTCTGTCATGCATATAAAGGCTTTATTAAGGGCCCAGTGCAGTCAATTATGTTATTCAGTCAATCAATCAATCAAATGTATTTATAAAGCCATTTTTACATCAGCCAATGTCACAAAGTGCTGTACAGAAACCCAGTCTAAAACCCCAAACAGTAAGCAGTGCATATGTGTCACGCCCTGACCTTAGAGAGCCGTTTTATTTCTCTATTTGGTTAGGTCAGGGTGTAATTTGGGGTGAGCATTCTATGTTGTTTGTTTCTATGTTTTGGCCGGGTATGGTTCTCAATCAGGGACAGCTGTCTATCGTTGTCTCTGATTGGGAATCATAATTAGGCAGCTTTTTTTCCTTTTGGTAGTTGTGGGTAGTTGTCTTTGTTTGTGCATGTACAGCCTTACGGAGCTTCACGTTCGTTTTTGTTGTATCATTGTTTTGTTGGCGACATTTGCAAATAAAGAAAAATGTACGCTTACCACGCTGCATCTTGGTCTATTCCATATGACGATCGTGACAATATGTAGAAGCACAGCAGCTAGGAAAATCTCCCTAGAAAGGCTGGAACATAGGACGAAACCTAGAGAGGAACCAAGCTCTGAGGGGTGGCCAGTCCTCTTCTGGCTGTGCCGGGTGGAGATTATAACAGAACATAGCCAAGATGTTCAAACGTTCATAGATGACCAGCATGATCAGATTATAATAATTACAGTGGTTGTAGAGGGTGCAACAGGTCAGCACCTCAGTAGTAAATGTCAGTTGGCTTTTCATAGCCGATCATTCATAGCCTATTATTTCTGTGCTTTGTATCATTATTGTAAACTAACACTGTAAAAGTGTGAACATTTGATCAGTGTTATATCCTGATAGTTGCTGGCTGAAAATACAATCTACACAGGACCATCTATCAGCAGGTTTCGCATGGGTGGGATTTTGGCTTGCCTGGTGACCTCACCAAGCGGTAAATAAATTAATAGACCAATAACAAAGAGCGTTCCAAACCTCTCTGCCAATAAAAGCTAGTTTTCAGTTTCCCCTCTCCACTCAGACCACAAAGACAGTCCTAGTAAAACTATTTATTGAGAAATAGTTTTTTGCTAAAAAGCTATTTTTGTTTATTTTTAAACATTTTAATGAAAACTATTACAATAAGGCATTTAATTGTTACCCAATTTTTATTTATATATATACAGTATATATTGGGCCTTTAAGTAAAGTATTAACCAGATTGTTTTTGTAAAATGATGATAACATTTATTTTGTTCCTTTGCTAGGGACTCATATATAGTCCCCTATGCTAGGGACTATATTCTCAAATGAATCCACAAATACTGCCCACATGACATTGCTGCGTCAGTGTTACCATGGTGATCATGACCACATCATAGAATATGAGGTCATCTGATGGCCTTGTTGTTGTTGGCAGGGTTCAATGTGTTCAACGTCTCCATGGGATGGAAGAACCATGGTGCTGGAGGAGAGAGACTGAGACCGGTGAGAGCGTGTGGGCAGCCTGTCCAATCAAATCATTTTTACATAGGCCTATATTTGTGAGTGGGACATAAAACAAGCTGAAAGATCATTCGTTTTTTCCTGACGAGGAAAAACGAATGTCCAGAAATGCCCCAGTTCTTTCTCTCTGCATTGTTGGAAAGGGCCCGTAAGCATTTCACTGTTATTCGACACCTGCCATTTACGTAGCATGTGACAAATAACATTTGATTTGATTTAGTTTGCAGTTATAGGCTATAACTATAGGGTCTACAGATTTTCCTGGGAATGGGTGTGTAAATTTAGATGGCAGAGAGAGTTTTGCTGCTGGGTCATGTTCATTAGGCAGCAAATGGAGGAAAACAGATTGAAAAAGGGAGGGACTACTTAGACTTGTCAAATAAGAAACACTCTTTTCCGTATTCTTTTTCAAAATGTTTTAAAACGTTTAGGCCTATATTTGTGTATGGGACATACACTACCGGTCAAAAGTTTTCGAACACCTACTCATTCAAAGGTTTTTCTTTATTTTTACTATTTTCTACATTGTACAATAATAGTGAATACATCACAACTATGAAATAACACACATGGAATCATGTAGAAATTAAAAGTGTTAAACAAATATATTTTCTATTTGAGATTCTTCAAATTGCCACCATTTGCCTTGATGACAGCTTTGCACACGGTTGGCATTCTCTCAACCAGCTTCACCTGGAATGCTTTTCCATCAGTCTTGAAGGAGTTCCCACATATGCTGAGCCCTTGTTGACTGTTTTTTCTTCGCTCTGCGGTCCGACTCATCCCAAACTTTTCAATTTGGTTGAGGTTGGGGGATTGTGGAGGCCAGGTCATCTGAAGCAGCACTCCATCACTATCCTTATTGGTCAAATAGCCCTTACACAGCCTGGAGGTGTGTTAGGTCATTGTCCTGTTGAAAAACAAATGATAGTACCACTTAGCCCAAACCAGATGGGATGGCGTATCTCTACAGAATGCTGTGGTAGCCATGCTGGTTAGATGTGCCTTGAATTGTAAATAAATCACAGACAGTGTCACCAGCAAAGCACCCCCACACCATAACACCTCCTCCATGCTTCATGGTGGGAACCACACATGCAGAGATCATACATTCATCTACTATGCATCTCACAAAGACAGCGGTTGGAACCAAAAATCTAATTTGGACTCATCAGACCAAAGGACATATTTCCACCGGTCTGCCCATTGCTCATGTTTTTTGGCTTTAGCAAGTCTCTTCTTATTATTGATGTCCTTTAGTAGTGGCTTCTTTGTTGCAGCAATTCAACCATGAAGCCTGATTCATTCCTCTGAACAGTTGATGTTGAGATGTGTCTGTTACTTGAACTCTGTGAAGCATTTATTTGGGCTGCAGTTTCTGAGGCTGGTAACTCTAATGAACTTATCATCTGCAGCAGAGGTAACTCTGGGTCTTCCTTTCCTGTAGCGGTCCTCATGAGAGCCAGTTTCATCAAAACGCTGGATGTCTTTTGCGACTGGACTTGAAACTTTCAAAGTTCTTGACATTTTCTGAATTGACTGACCTTCGTGTCTTAAAGTAATGATGGACTGTTGTTTCTCTTTACCTATTTGAGCTGTTCTTGCCATAATATGGACTTGGTCTTTTACCAAATAGGGCTATATTCTGTATAGAAACCCTACCTTGTCTTAAAACAACTGTTTGGCTCAAACGCAATGAGAAAGAAAGAAATTCTCCAAATGAATTTTTAACAAGGCACCCCTGTTAATTGAAATGCATTACAGGTGACTATCTCATGAAGCTGGTTGAGAGAATGCCAAGAGTGTGCAGAGCTGTCATTAAAGCAAAGAGTGGCTACTTTTGAAGAATCTTAATTTTAAAACTCACCTTCTGGCTGTGTAAGGGCTTTTTGACCAAGAAGGAGAGTGATGGAGTGCTGTATCAGATGACCTGGCCTCCACAATCACCCAACCTCAACTCAATTGAGATGGTTTGGGGTGAGTTGGACTGCAGAGTGAAGGAAAAGCAGCCAACAAGTGCTCAGCAAATGTGTGAACTCCTTCAAGACTGATGGAAAAGCATTCCAGGTGAAGCTGGTTGAGAGAATGCCAATAGTCTGCAATGCTGTCAAGGCAAAGGGTGGCTAATTTAAACAATCTAAAATATATTTTGATTTGTTTAACACTTTTCTTTTGGTTACTACATGATTCCATATGTGTTATTTCATAGTTTTAATTTTTTGAAAAAAGTTAAAATAAAGAAAAACCCTGTGATGAGTAGGTGTGTCCAAACTTCTGACTGGTACTGTATATAAAACATACTGTATATTATTTATACTGTAATAGTCAATTGCTTAAAGGTGAGGGTGCTTTCAAAGTCCAATGTATTTCATAAAAGAAGAACTGGACACAGAAATGGATATAGACGAGAGAGAGAGAGAGAGAGAGAAGCAACGCATATTTTATGCTGTGATTCTGACGAACACTCCTAGCAAGTACATTGAACTAATGGCGAGACGGCTGTGGGCGACTGAACTTGATAAACAGGTGAACAAACAAACATAAAGCACAGGAATGGCTCTAACTCTTTCCCCTGTGAAACCTCATGCTTTCTGTTCATTGTTTTTATTATAGTTATTATATTCATGTGTAAAGCACATTGTATTATTATTACAGAGTGAGCATTGTCACATATTTGTACATGCAATGGATTCATCATTTGATTTATCAGACAACAGGTTGTGGGATCCTCTATTTAACCTTCAGTCCATCTACTGTTGTACTTCATAGTGTAATGTCCACAGCTTCGTGTTGGACTTAGCATTGTGGTGGAGGGTATTGTCGGGTTCTGAGTCTTGATGGTTATGAAGACACAGAGAACAAACGACAAACACTTGAATCCAATTCTAGGTTTTATTTACTACCGGTCGGTAAGAGTAGTACACACGTAGCATACCAACTTTGTCATACAGGGGAGTCTCCTTTGTTTTAAACCCATGGAATGCATACAATAGTAATCATAATAGCACATTACAAAATAAACTAAATGCATAATGATATCCCTTGGCCGAGATGTTCTAATAACATGAAGTCATGAACCAGACAATGACCTGCCCTCTAGTCAATAAGAAAACAAAGAGGGTAGCATGTTTCATGATTGCCACCCATGTTACAGAGAGGCACAGATGGTGAAACATATATATCTGCCCGGCTATAGTTGTTAATATCCATCAGTATTTACAGTACCACCATACTTTGACCATTCCCATCATGTGGAGGTGGTATACTCTTTTCAATCAATAGGTGTCAGCAGTGAGTCACCCACACAGGGGCAGCAGAGAGGCTGATCAATCACATTTGTTTGTGGGTGGCTGAGCTGAACTGAATAGCACAGCAGCCACCTGCTCAGACTGCAGCCCTGGCTCCTTAGGAAGTGGCTGCAGTGTGCAGTGTGTTGCCCCCTGCAAGATGAGATCACCTGAGTTCCACAGGTCCCAGCACTGCAGAGCGGCCTGGCCCACACAGAGGCAGCGACGCTAGGGTCAAGGGCAGGGCCCTGCCACTGCACTCCCCAAACTACTTCCTGAATGTGGATCCCCCTTCCACCACCCCCCACACTACCTCTGCGCAGCCACAGTTCCTCTTGTTTTCATCCTCTGGATGAAGCCAACACATGATGTCGAAGTCCTGTTCAGAATATTTATAGGAAAGAGCTATAAAGAGTAATTGAGATATTACATGGCAAGCAACACTACTGACACCTGAACGAAGAAACATCAAGTTCTATTAAAGAAATACCAGGAAAACTCATATTTGTAATAAAGGGATTAAGCGTTGAAGATGAAAATATGACAAGTACCTTGATAGCCTACTTTTATCCTGCACAGTATAATCTGGTACTGAACTGAAGGCTGCAGTGTTTGAACAGGAATACTACTCAGACTGCAGCAGACACCTGGAGCCACGCCAGAAAGAGGGAGAGGGCGGGGGGGGGGGGGGGGGGGGAAAGTGAGAACGAGAGATCAAGAGATTGAAAGAGCTGAGCGCCAAGATCAACAGCAGGAATTCCGTTTGACAGTTTCTAAGTGGTGTTGTCCTTCTGATCACCTCAAATAAAAAGGCCAGCAGATGACTTGAGCTACAAAGACACTCACAGATCGAGAAAGGTCCAGAGTAGACCGAATTAGAAGGATTCAAAGGATTCAACACTGAGCTGCATGGACTGCATGTTCATATCCATTTCATCAGAGCATGATTGAAATAGCTTGGGAATACCAGCAATAGTGAATCCTCTTATCAGATTTGAAGGCATTAATCATATTTGGCGCATGCTTATGTAATTGTGAATACAACAAGTCATTGCTCTGTAACATGTAGCTATTTAGGCCTGTGTTGGTTGGTTGGTTTCTGCCATAAGCCTGTTGTGTTGAACAGCATGGATAATGCTGTTATCACACATCCATAAAACCATAAAGAGCTGCATCTCTGAAGTAACCATTCATAGTCACTGGGAGTATACTTCTCCTCCACATCACCTTTGACCAGTGGAGACCTTCTGGCAGGATCACCAATTGCAATTAGGAACTCTCCAATGAGACGTCTCTCTTAAACACAGCCAAATTGCCTTCAGTCATAAAAAAAGACGTGCATTTTACATTCATACAACAAACAAACACACACAAAAAATGCACATGCACACTCACACACACACACACACAAATTATAATACCTATTCACTTCCATACTATGCACACTACAACTATTCCCCATCATGAAAGGTGACCCTCCTGGCATGGAGCCAACAGGTGCATTACAAAGCCCTCATACATGAATGATGACAGCGTCTTCTAGTTACACAGGTAAACATCCTCTCATATGTGTCACCTGCTTTGACCTCTGGAACTCCTCACATGCCACTTGTGCCAGTGAAACTGTGTAGCTTGTACAGAAGAACAATACCAACTCGTATCTAGGCGTGACGTCACAGCGACGCTAATGAAGATGGAGTGGAGGACACAGTACCAGAGTCCCTGACTACGGCCCTGCCTCCGCTACACATGACCCTTGGCCTTATGGTGTGAGACCAAGAGCAGCTATCTGAAGGAGTGTGTTCTGGGATGGGTTGCCTGTTGCAGATAAGGTCTGACTCTCGTACCACACACTCATACCATGCAGAGGAGAGGTGACATGACATAAATGTGGAGATTACTGGGCTAGCGCATAGGGATACATGTGCACGTGTGCACACAAAATGAGTAAACTAGTCCATGTAAATGTAATGAAACCAAAACATAAACCGATACATATTCTGTATTCTGTGTACACACATCCCCCCCACAAACCCCTCGCAATTTACATTACAGAGATTGCTTTCACGTTTTATAGACCATGAACTAATTTCTCCAGGGTTATTTATTTGTCCCTAACCAAGTCCCCAGGGACACAGGGAGAATGAGAGGGCATGTCATCAACCATCCAGCTGATTCTGCAAATGTATGGAAAGCACCATAATAGATAGATATGTAATGGTGTGCCCATATTGTGGCCGTTTATGACATATCAAACATATTTGGTTTACAATAACATAATTGCAGGATTATAAACGAAACAATGCATTATCAGATTCAGAAAATCCTTTCAGTCACACCAAATGTATTTAAATACAGAGACACAAACATTTACAATGCGAAGTTGGTTCTTACATAAACATTGTATAACACGGGGCACGCCTCATATATGGTGCATTTTGTCACGGAAACACACACACACAGATCCCAGTTTATCTGGCCCCTGTGACAGATTTAGGCATTTGTGCCATCTCCTTCAGACTAACATTTTCCTGTTGCAGAAAAACAGATTTCACTGAATAGACTCCAGTGTGTTCCATATTAGGTAGAGAAAAACCTGGGAGGTGACATTGGATCTGCTTACAAGATCACAATTAATCTCTGAACAGAACAGAATGTAGTGAACATAGTGAAACCATAGTTTCTGATGCTTCTGCTTTCATTTACAGTATGTCACCAACACAAAGTGTCTAACAGAACAATATTAGAAACAACAGGCAGCATTCCATTTATGTTCACGAGGAAATGATCTCATGTTCTCTCCAGGAAGAGGAAATTTCACTAGACCTTTGACCGTCAGTCAAAGAGAGAGCGAGGTGACTTGGGGTAGAGAGATAGAGATGCTGTTACATCTTCACTGGTTCTTCAAATCCTCCTCAGCCTAAGTTTCCATCCTCCCCTTGCCCTGTGGCTCAAGTGGGACAGAGACAGAGACAGGTGGCATGTGGGAGAAAGAAGAGCAGCCAAACATAAGAAATCAGGCTATCAGATACTACCATCCTCACTACCAACGCAATTAGACCTGAGAATCTAGTAAGCTGCATAAGTGACATAAGCGGTCGCTTAGGGACCCGGATCGCTAGGGGGCCTCAATTTACTAGTCAGGATCTCAACTTACTGTTGAGAGTTAGAATAGTAGAATACACAATGTGCAAGTTCGAAATTTGGTTGTGCATCAGTCATTTTTCTCTTGTTATGTCAATCACTGACAGTCACTTAATAATCCATGTCAGCGAACAATAATCATGGCCGAATACCGACTAGGCACGCAGGGCACGTGCTCAGGTGTCCTGACCACTACGGGTCTCCCATTGATTTTGTTAGTCACTCTCACTCAGATACTGTATCATGGCATAAGTCATGGCAAAATGTGTCGAGGGCCAACCAAATCTCACTTAGGGCCCACTAAATGCTAGAGCTAGCCCTGCTCATGACATTAACCCCCCCCCAACTCCGTGATCATCATTGTAGCTTGTCATAAAATAACATCCACAATATATATATATATTTTTTTAAGTAATAGAGCTTGGTGTGGCATAACGTGAAGATTGAAGAGAGCATAGAAATATAAGACAATGTGTTGAAGTTGGCACTCCCTTTTTACTAAACTGTCCCCACCAGGAAAAGTAGATCATGGAGTCTGTGCTATGTATACTTTCAGCTCTCTGAAACGGAATGCATGTCATTTCCATCTGCTATGTATGATTTTCCATCTACGAAATGATTCCTACACTACAGAGAAGTACAATTATGTGCTTATTGCAAATGCGATGTATGTGTGGACTACAATGCAGCGGCAATGCAAGACCAAGGGAGTGACGCATTGCAGGTACAAACACACCAATCAGAGATCGCTATTTCATCCATCTACGTCTTGTGCCGCGCAAGGCATATCACTGACTAGCAGAAAGTATACATGCGCAGCTGGCCAGTCCATCTTCTAAAGCAACTTTTATGTTTAAATATGGCATATAAATTCATGTCGGTGAAATATTAACAGAGTTTAGGTAATTTTACAATTCATTTTACAATTAATCTCAATAAATGTGTGTTTGTGCTAATTTAGTAAATTACGAGAAAGGAAGTTGGCGGAGGGATCGCAAATGGGGGTGGAGTTAAAGTACAACGGTTAAAGGCGCGTCAAACTGTCTGCTAGTGCATTCCGTGAGATTGCAACATTAAGGTGCGTCTATATCTCCTTGCTAAGCGTCGTAATAAACCTGCTGCTACTATATCGCAATGGTAAGTGAACCGAATTCATTTTTTCCCCCTCGCTATATGGTTCAGCAGTTGTGGTCCTTCCGTTTTTTTCTCTCGACAAAAGTAGTTAGTTGCTTGACGTTACTGGGGCTTGACAGCCATGCTGTCTGACTAGGCGAACCTGCGTTCTGGCGCAGAAATTTTGCTGGCCGTCGTCGTGAGTTGGATACTTTAGCATTAGTTCATGTCTTGTAGGAAGTTTAGTATAATAACTTAGTTAACTAGTGACTGTAAAATGTTGGTAACTTGTTACATTAGTTAACGTTATATAGAAAGCAGCTGACGCTGACTAACGTTAATAAGCGAGACGTTACTGTACGTAGCCGGGTAGCTAAGATTACCGCCAATTTGCGGTTGGCTAGGAACATTCAATAGCTGGCTTGCTAACTACTTGATGTTAGAGTAGGTCACGTTAGCCAGCTAGCTACATGGCTTAACGTTACTGTTCTGTCTTGGCTAGTGTCTAGCCAACAAATTGGTAATCTCTAGTTTAAAGAGCATTCTCGAGTTTCCTGAAATTTGCTTCCGGTAGTTGCCGTGTGTGTAATGTTAGCTGACGTTAAGTATTTGTGTTGGCTAATTTGACTCGCTAACGTTAAAGCTAAAACTGCTAGGGTAGGTTCACTAGCTACTGTAGTTAACGTTGGCTAACTCTACTGTAGATGGTCAGTTGATGATGGATTCAGAGTTAATGTTTAAGTTAATGCAAGCCAGTTGCCACCATTAGTCGGTTAGATACTTGACATATGTTAAGTGGTGGCTCATCTGTTATAATTATTATAACCTCTATCCCCCCCAGGCTGATCAGCTGACAGAGGAGCAGATTGCCGGTAAGACCGCATTGCACTCGTCTGTCCCCTACCCTGGAACGTGGCCCACTGTGGATCCCCCCCACCTACTCGGCATTGGATTTATGTTTTTGCCTTTTAAGGCTTGCATCGGGACAAGCTGGTCATAAAACGATAATGAATGGGCAGGCATTCTAGCCTCGGGTCTAAAGGACTCCCTCATGGGAAGCAACACAACATGCATTTTTATGATTTCCATGTCATAAATGATCAAATCTTAACGTGATCATCTGGTCCCACCTCTTGCTCAACTGCTGTTTGCAGCCTTTGGCCTGGGTGTGTCCTCTCCTTGTTGGATGGAATTCTGCTAGCTAGTTCATGGCAGGAAGGCTGGCAAGCAAAGTGAGACTATGTTCAATTGGAATCTTGCGTCTGTAACATGACCCAGTGTATGCAAAACCTTTTCTACAGTAAAAAACAACTAACTCATGGAGAAGTTGGCAAGTTCACATGGTTTTCCCCCTCCAGGACTGGTCAGTTAACACAAGTTGACTTGACATCTTTTTGTATTTTCTTTCATTAGTCTGCTGTTAGTCCCAACATATTTTGCATGTCAGCAGTCAAGTTTTCAAGATGTAAGATTTTCAAAAAGCAGCGTCACTTGCCACCATGTGTTTTGCATCATGATGTAGGAAATGACACTTTGTTTCTGGAGAACTTGGCTAATGCCACTCCCAGCATGTTTTGTATATCAACAGGGGACTGGGCTACATATCTTTTAGATTTATATTTACCTTTTCACTGCTGACTGTTGCGCTCTTTCAGTGGTGTAAGCTTTCCATGTGTAAAGTCTACTTCTGACGGGTTGCTGACAACATGCATCGAACCTAGTGTGTGTAGTTTGAATATTGTAATTGTAGGACAGTATCCCCTGAGTGTTGTACAGAGGATTTCAAACTTTGCGCTAAAACAGAGCTAGACTATGGCCTAGATGGCTGACCCATGTTTTCAACGTAGTCTACTGCATATGCCATTTCGTGTTTGGCATTTTTCTAGATTTGGTTTTACTGGGTCGCCTGCGCACTGGACAGACCGCAATATCTTGTGAACATGCTCCGGAGAATCTTGGGTGGGGGACTGCCTCAGGGACGTTTTATTTAATGAAATGGGATTTTTGTGCATGAAGGTGACTAGTGTCTTATTAGGCATTTAAATGCGACTTCTCTATGGGAATTGTCTTTCTGGGCTGGACTTTAGTTAAACTGCAATACTGACGCTGTCCTCTGGGAATTTGAATGTGTTTTTCCAGACTGGAGACCTTTCCCCTTTTTTTCAAAGGGCGTCTTCACTAGTTGTAGGTTTGTATTTTTTTTGGTGCCCATCTGTTAGGGCTTTGGTAAAGTGGAGGCAATTGATGCGTTGTCATGGTTATTTTTGTTTGTCCCCTGTGAGGGTTTCCTGGCACTGGCAGGTCTATTTATTACAGTACTCCTGCAACAAAGGAAGTTCCTCTTTATACCGAAGGATCCTCAACTGCAGGCCTAATTGTAGTTTTCACTATGCTGACAAGCTGTTGCAAGCCATGACTAATTGCAGACTTTGCACAGCAAGACCCCTGGCTATCACGATGGACTGCTTGTTATTCATTCTGTTCTAAGTCGGAAACTCTTTCTAGAGCTCCCACTTGTTCCCAGATGTCTTGAAATCAGTTTTATAGCAGGCTAGAGTTTAGGGTGGGGTATATTGTTAGAGAATTTCACAGGCAATAGTTATTTCATTGTATGACACCTTTTTTTGAACTAGCCTTTCTGGGTTTCCTGTATCTGAGGAGTCACTTCCTCTGTTGGCAGTTCAAAAGGAAGGCCTCAGTTTCTGTTTATCTCTCTGCAGAGTTCAAAGAGGCTTTCTCGCTCTTTGACAAGGATGGCGATGGCACCATCACCACCAAAGAGCTGGGCACTGTTATGCGCTCTCTGGGCCAAAACCCCACAGAGGCTGAGCTGCAGGACATGATCAACGAGGTGGACGCTGATGGTGAGAAGCCAGCTCTTTCACAACTTCCTGTTAAGACTAGACATGTGCAGTCACTGAAGAGATGTCCTTAACATGTTTCTTCTCCCTCCCAGGTAATGGAACGATAGACTTCCCAGAGTTCCTGACCATGATGGCGAGGAAGATGAAGGACACAGACAGTGAGGAGGAGATCAGAGAAGCATTCCGTGTCTTTGACAAGGTAACACGCATCTGCATTCATCATGACAAGGTGTTTGGGTGTGGGGAAGTGCTCTCTAACGAACGTGTGCTCTGCTCTAGGATGGGAACGGTTACATCAGTGCTGCTGAGCTGCGCCACGTGATGACAAACCTTGGGGAGAAGCTGACTGATGAAGAAGTTGATGAGATGATTAGAGAAGCAGACATTGATGGTGATGGCCAGGTCAACTACGAAGGTTGGTACAAAATATTATTTAACTTTTCCTTAATTTAGATTTTCTTTATGTATTTGGATGGTGTCAAACTAACATTGGCTTTTTATCATTTGCAGAGTTCGTACAAATGATGACGGCGAAGTGAAGGCCTTGTACAGATATTTCTTATATAAATAACTTGCCTTTTTTTCTTTGTAATTTATCTGTAAAATCTTAATAGCCCTCCCTGCTGTCCAAAGGAACTGCATGTAAACTGCATAGGCTCTGAGTCCCCATGTCCCTTTCTTTTGCTGTCATCGTGTTTTGGAGTGACAGCACGGTTGTAATAAGGAATGCCCGTCGCAGCCCCAGGGATTGGCCAGAGCTTAGAACGTCACGTCTGCTCAGCTCCAGATGCGTGGTGACGGTGGAGACCTGTCAGCTGGTTGTCACTTGGCAACACTGAATGGAAACCGTGTAGAGGAGTCAACACTGCATGGACTACGGACAAAGTATAGGAAATCTCTCAGCATTGCACTACTGCAAAAAATGACTGGTGTATCTTCTAGATACTCGTACAAACTCTTTTTGTATCTGCTGTTCTATACCAGAAAACAACTTTGTTTTAATCTTACTATGCTTTTTAATGTTTTACTCACTTTTCTTTTATGGCCTTTGGTCGTGCTTCAACTAATTCATTCCAAGTTGTATATTTTTGTTTTCCAATAAAATTTACAATTTACCCAGATTTGAAAATGGTCTTTTCTCAGCTGTAATAGTTAAGTTAAATTTGTCTACGAAAAATTCTCATTTTGCAAAGAAACAGACATGAAAGCTGTTTACTAATGTGCCCATGTAAGGTCCCTGAGCAGTGAAAATGAGCATCAGCCAATGCCTTAACATTCAGCTCTAATTCCTATTGTCCTTAAAATAAAAGGACTGAATGGGATCAAAAGCTTCTATTTTTAATTGTACTCCATTAGGTTAACACTAATGTCTAGCCCCTTTGCTAAATAGATGCATCGTGTGATGTTGGCTCAGTGCCAGGCAGAAGCTGACTGCCTCATCTTATTTGGCACGAGCTTTGCCTGGATAATGCTTCATGTCGAAACGCCAAGGCAATAAAATGAACTGCAAGTTCATTTTAGGTTAAACGATGAGTTTGTTTGCAGATACACTAAGTGTTTTAAAGATGAAATAAAGCTCATTGTGTAACTCACCCATGCTTCCTGAGCCTCTACCCCTGCCACTGCATAGTGACATGCTAGCTACTAGTCAATCAAAGTACTGTTCAGGGCATGGTAAAGCAGCATGGTAATAGGATTGCAATAACATGTACACCTTGAGGCTATGCTGCGCAGCACAAGCTTTGGCATCACAGCTATTTCCTCTCTGTCAAGTAACTACCATTATGCACAGTTAGAATTTGTGTGTTGGGGGGGATTAGGGGCTGAGGTACGAATATGATTAAACTTTTGTCTCTTGTTACAGGTTTGATTCTGGGATTTGAGATTAATCATTGGATTGCGTGGGTCCCTTTTTTAGCATGTTGCTTAGGCTGCGTGTACACCGCCCAATTCTGATATTTTGCCCAGTTATTGAAAAAAAAGCTGATCCTGATTAGTCAAAATACCAATTAGTGGAAAAAGATCAGAATTGGGCTGCCTGTGTAAACACAGCCTCAGTGTCACATGACATGAGACTCCCTTGACAAGTAGTTTAAACATGAATTCCTGGCTCCTTTGAATCGTATGTTCCATGTAGCCTAACACTGAGGCAGAAGTAGAATATTCTGCTCCCACAGAAATCTTAGCAGGCTGTCTAGATGATCTTTAGCTCTTAGATCTTTAGCTCTGGTTTATACTTACTCACTCAGCTGTATACTCAACTTTATACTCACTCAGCTGTATGTGATCTGAGAAGGGAGTTTGGGACTAGGCCACTAGAGACAGGTGCTTATAATAAAGGGGTCTTACACAAGTTATTCAACAGGGCCATAACCCTCTGAGAAGACGTGTCTAATAACTATTAACTTTAGGGTTTTCATACATGTGTCTATGTGACCGCCCAAATTTGTTGGGAAGAAGTGTGTTATGCATCTATATAATAGCTATTCTCATTCTCAAGGATACCCATTCACACTTATTTAAAGATCCCGATGAGTCTACAACTAACCTACCAAACAGTAGCATATAAAGATGACTGTCGCACTATAATGCCACTAGAAAACCAGTTATGACACATTTGGGACACATTATTAACTGTTCGTGCAGTAGGCCTGTGTGACGTCACAAAGGATTCAATGTCATAGTGACTATGGCAATTTTGATTTGTGTCATAGTCAACATCCTAAACTTCAACCTGGGTCACACAGCGTCAGCTTGTCTGATAGAGGGAGAAGCTGTAACGGGATCTCTGTTGGACAAACAGCAGACGGTGAAGTGCGTACACACAGCAGTGGGAAAACACAAAGTTGGTGACATATCCCGCAATGATGCATCACGCAGGGCAGATGAGAGGGTAAGCGTAAGACTATTCAGTGTTATTTCCATCTTTGTATAGATACTGTATTGGGTGATAAAAAAAATGGTTTGTTGAGAGCAGAAATATGCTGTGAAATGAGATCATCTTTGCCCGCAGGAGGAGTTGGTAGTCATAGGATATTATGGCTGTTGATACACTGAAGTTAGATTCAGTCTCTTGGCAAAGAAATACATGAGCTAAAATGCAGTCATTAAAATGCAGAAATGAATGAAGTCTGTATTATTTGGTCACATAGACTTCAAAATACAGTCCGTGAACAAGCCGTTCTTCTGTTTGGCCTTTTCTTCCATCTACAGGGCAATGAGAAAGGAGAGGTGTGACAGATGCGGCTGGTGGATGGGTACCTTGAAAGTAGGTGTTTTTAGTGAGGGAAAAACAACTAGCAGTTGGTTTCAGTAACACATATTCACACCGTCATTTCAGAAAATGTCCTTAATACTGTATATCTACAGTAATAGTGGAATGATAGTGTTTCACAATATATTTTCCCTCAAAAAATTATTGGGTCCCACACAAAATTGCATTTAAATGGTGCAGCCTTCTAATTGGTCAACAAGACGGACCAGCTCTTGTTGTCAAATTGACTGGGGCCAGCAAATCTCTTGTTGTCAAATTGACTGGGGCCAGCAAATCTCTTGTTGTCAAATTGACTGGGGCCAGCAAATCTCTTGTCAAATTGACTGGGGCCAGCAAATCTCTTGTTGTCATATTGACTGGGGCCAGCAAATCTCTTGTTGTCAAATTGACTGGGGCCAGCAAATCTCTTGTTGTCAAATTGACTGGGGCCAGCAAATCTCTTGTCAAATTGACTGGGGCCAGCAAATCTCTTGTCAAATTGACTGGGGCCAGCAAATCTCTTGTTGTCAAATTGACTGGGGCCAGCAAATCTCTTGTCAAATTGACTGGGGCCAGCAAATCTCTTGTCAAATTGACTGGGGCCAGCAAATCTCTTGTTGTCAAATTGACTGGGGCCAGCAAATCTCTTGTCAAATTGACTGGGGCCAGCAAATCTCTTGTTGTCATATTGACTGGGGCCAGCAAATCTCTTGTTGTCAAATTGACTGGGGCCAGCAAATCTCTTGTTGTCAAATTGACTGGGGCCAGCAAATCTCTTGTTGTCAAATTGACTGGGGCCAGCAAATCTCTTGTCAAATTGACTGGGGCCAGCAAATCTCTTGTTGTCAAATTGACTGGGGCCAGCAAATCTCTTGTCAAATTGACTGGGGCCAGCAAATCTCTTGTTGTCATATTGACTGGGGCCAGCAAATCTCTTGTTGTCAAATTGACTGGGGCCAGCAAATCTCTTGTTGTCAAATTGACTGGGGCCAGCAAATCTCTTGTCAAATTGACTGGGGCCAGCAAATCTCTTGTTGTCATATTGACTGGGGCCAGCAAATCTCTTGTTGTCATATTGACTGGGGCCAGCAAATCTCTTGTTGTCATATTGACTGGGGCCAGCAAATCTCTTGTTGTCATATTGACTGGGGCCAGCAAATATCTTGTTTTCAAATTGACTGGGGCCAGCAAATCTCTTGTTGTCAATTCAACAACGGACAAAACAAGATATTTGCTGGCCCCAGTCAATTTGACAACAAGAGACGGTTTGTTGTTGAATTGTTACAAGTAGTACCTTTACTACAATTCTACAATTTTATAACATTTGTATATCTCCTTTTCCTTTCATCGCCATTCCCCCAGGAAACACCCATCCCTGGGAGTGACCACATCCGGGACTTCATTGAGGAGGCTGGCATGAACCCGGTCCGTAGGACATATGGCTTTAAGAGTACGAGGAGAGTCGCCCAGATGTAGATGCATAAGGGGGACCTGCTGCTACTGGGAGCCTAAAGCTTCACTGAATCCACCCAGGAGGCCCTCCAACGTCAGGGCTCCTACTCCTTTAAGAACTGCCCCCGGCCAAACAACTACACCCTGGGCAATCCGCAACAAGGTGGGGAGAGAATGTCAAGAGGAGGGAGACAAAAGGGAGGGGCGTGGGGGGAGAGGAGAAGGGGTTGTTATCAGCAGTAATTTATCTTCTAATAACACAGTTTTATTTGAAATTATAACCTGAGAGTTTGTCCAGGAAATTGACCTTTCACCATGCCACTACAATGTAACCGAGAAACCAGTGCCCAAGATACCCTGCAAGTAAACACTTGCATAATCTATCATTCAAATGTCGACACTGTCAAATCTGAGTCACTGCAAGCAGACTGCCTCTGATTCATCTCCTTGATATTTGAATCATCCCTAGATATCTTTTTCCTGTGATCTTTCATTTCTTCAAAAGATGTACAAACAACAACCTGACCTCTCCATTCCAGTACCACACAACAGGTCTGGCCCACTGAGGTATAATAAGAACTAGAGACTGCCTCCAAGATGGCCGACCTTTGTTTTCAACGTAATCTACTCACGTTTGCATGCGCCATTTTGTGGTTGCTGCCGTTTTTTCTTACTGGGAATACTACGTCTGCGCACTAGTGCCCAGTGTGCACTGGACAGACAAAAGTATTGCGTGAACATGATCCGGGAACTCTGGCAGAGCACCTGGACAGCTAAACAAGCTAACCATCACTTCCCCTGGCTAGCTGGGGTCATGACCTCAGAGCATGAATATAAAATGTCAATATCTTCGACTGTCAGTGATGGAAGATTTTTTTCATTTGAATAATTCAATGGATGTTTTGTGCACAAAGGTGAATAAATAAAGTATTTTATTAGGAATGTTCAAATTTCAGTTATCTATGGGGCCATCAATGGGAATTGTCTTTCTCAGCCGGGGTTTAGTAAAACTGCAGTACCGAAGCAATACTACATGTGCAGTCAAAAGCGTGCTTCCAGACCGGAACCCTAGCCCCTTGGTCTCTATCTATGCCAGTGGAGGCTGGTAGGAGGAGCTATAGGAGGACGGGCTCATTGTAATGGTTTGAATGGAATACGTGGAACAGTCAAACGTGTGGTTTCCATGTGTGATGTGCTTGATAGCATTCCATTTATTCCATTCGAGCCATTACAATGAACCCTTCCCCCTATAGCTTCTCCCACCAGCCTCCACTGATCTATGCCCTCTTCTCTACAGCGCCTCATCTCCTCTCTCACCACTCCTCTCCTTGCAGACACGTGATGTTTCGTTCGGCAGTGCAGAGTGCCAACTATCTGCCTGTGAATATCTAGTCTCCACTGGCTAAGACCAAGGCCCTTACATCGCCAACAAAGACTGCAGGCTCACGTGTTTCAGTCACTTTGGTTATGACACCCATCACAGAGTCTGTTCTCCGACCGCATTTGATTCATACTACGGCACTGTGTCGATTGATGATTCAAGTTCGGTTGCGCTGTGTGTGCTGCAGCAAGTGCATCCGTACTTGATAGATATTTCAGCAGTGTTGGCAGCTGTCTCGTGTTGACAGAGAAGGAAATGTGTATAGAAATCTCAAGGGTGTCATGACTATGTAGTAGGGAGCTTTTTTCACTGTTAGTGGCGTGTCAGGGCTAGTCCAAGTTTACTGTCAAAGGTTAAAGAGCTCAACAAATCCTGTGGCGATTGTATTTGTGGCCACAGCCATTCAGACAGCTGCCTAGTTGATGAATTGAAGCAGGTACGCCATATACCAGTGGGTCAAGGGTCACAGAGTCATAATGTTTTACACTGAGAATAGTCAGCCAGAGAGTCCCTATCAAACTCGTTCAAATAGGCAACAGAGGATTTCTCTTGGATCCCTCTTGGATTCCTCTACAGGCTAAGAATGTGAAATAGATTTTCACATATCCCCAGAGAAATATCCCCAGGGCTTAAAGTGTTGCAAACCCAACAAAGAGGGCGATTGTTTTTAAAATTCTGATTTGACTTAGTTTCTCCGTACTCTGACCAAAATGTGCCCCAGATTTGCACTCAGAACAAACCATTTTTGGAGCCTTTATTTCCACGGCATTAACTCAATAGCCCAGCTGGGATTATCCAAATCAAATCATTATTGCTTGGCCGTGGCCTCTGAAGTTTTGTGGTTGAGGATAATAGCTTGGAGGATCTGCACTACGTACACGCGGTACATCCATGGAAATAGAGGTGGTCGAGGACCTTCGCTGCAGCACACCCGTGATTAACAAAAGGTCAAAGGTTCAGCAGACATTTGCGGCATGGGCCAGTTATCTGTGCCAACGCCGGGAGAATGTGGCACTCGCTCTAGCAGCAGCGAAAAGTAGGCCAGGCGCCTTACACAGAGGCAGATCATCAGGGCAGATCATCAGGACAGCTCGTCGCGGGAAGGCGAGAGTGCTTCGGTCCCCCGCGTCCTTTCTAAAATCTCCTGTGAAATACACCTGCATTAACACCTCCGCCGCGGATCAGCTCCCCTGCGAGCTGATGGGCAGGTGGTGGATATCAAGTGTATTTGCCCAGCGTGAATCAAATGGCACGTAATGATAGCTATAGCTAGCTAGTCTGAGCCTCCCAGCTCAGGGACAGAGAAAGGCTCCTCCTAGAAGCTCATTTTCTTTTCTTCTCTCGTTCCTTGTGCTATGAATCACCCTATCAGGAGGGCTAGGGATGGATGGATTACCGGCTCAGCTTGGTCAGCGACATACAAATGTCCAGTAGCGGGAAGGGTAGGAGAGGCTGTGTGCTATTTTCTGCTTATGGTCAACAGTATGTGTGGGCAGCGGGGGAAAAGGATAGCTGGAAGCCATTGAAATAAATGTTTTGAACCTCATGTAATTAATATACTGTATATGCAGTGGTTCAAGTGTAAATACTCATACAATTGGAACTGCCTCAATGATCCAACTTCACCGTGTTTTGGCATTGAATGCTTATATAAACCTGATTTCGTGCCAGTAAATAATCTTCAAGACAACCATTCAACTTTGGTCTCTCTGAGCAGTTTTATTTGCCTTTGTGTGCGAGTTAGCCTACTATAAGTAATGAATCAAATGGTTCCTGTTTGTGTTCAGAGAGGGGGCCCTTGGTCCTGGACACACAAACACGCACACACACACTCCTAAACATCATGTCATTTCGGATGGTTAATTGAGCCCCTTATAAAAATCTAAACAGAAACCGTAATTTTTGCAGCTGGTATGTTGTGAGCTATTCTCTCTCCCACAGTCATGATCAGTGAAGATCTAGCTAGCTGTGTTCTAGTGAGTGTGTGTCTTGTTCGACAGAGGACATCAGGACCACGGACCTATGAGCCTTCCTGGCAGATGGGTCACCACATACCATTATCAAATACTTTTGTTTTGTCTAGACACTTTAGAGACACTAACCAGGGAAACCAAAGGATATTAATCTGCATTGCAATGCTGGTTAACTAAGGGCTGGATTCATGGCCAACCCAAGAACGAATCAGTTGGATGGGCGTTTGATTTCCATGTTTTTTTCACAGGACCGCCTACATTTTTTTACTGGGTTTTATAGTAAAGACAGTCATTTAATTGTAAAATGTAATTGTAAAAATGTATTACCTTTTAATGTGGCATGAATACAACCAGTCATGGTGTTTTCATCTGATTGTCAAACAAATCACTTAAAAAAGTAGGCTACCTTCAAACGTTTGTCCAAAATAATTCCAGCATCCTAACAGTGCACTGTGCACCCACCAACTTTCATTCACTAAAGCTTAACGTGTGCGAAGTTCGGTAGCCGATGTCTACACCCCTTCTTTGGGGATTGGTCTACAGTAGTACTCCTAGGAGGAGTGGGAACATTAAGCGTTTGTTGTCATTCGACGAGAGACGACTAGTTTCATGCACATTTTTTTCACTTGAGAAATACTGCACCAAACATGTTAGTTAGATTAGCACGACTAAGACCTCGGCAAAAACGTGAAAATGAATGACAGATTTTGAGGAAGTGTTTCTGGCTTTTGATGTTGCTACGGTGGCTCTAGAGGGACAAAACAGTAGTATTGCCACTTTTTTTCTCATGTTTCAAGTAAAGGTCTTTAGAGAGTATGCAAGCACAGACACTCGCTTTGCCTAGCCGAGTTCTGCTAGGAGCAAATCAAACCTATGTATGTGGACGCCTTTAGCAAGTGGCCGAGACTATCTTCTGAGCATGCGAAACAGCGACCCTCTGTCATAGTATATGAAATCTATCTGATGCCGTCTTGCCAAAAAAAGAGTATGATATGCCATACTATTTTTGGCCAGACAGCATGAGATACATGAGCTACACATATGGAGACAGAGGGGCGCTGTTTCGCTCGCTCAGATGCTTTATCTGAGATGTATGCGTCTTTCTGTCTGCACGCGTCTCGGTCAAATAAATGATCAATATTTAAATATTTTATTTGGACGGGCAAGGAGGTACGGTAGGGAGGGCCAGGCCCCTTAAGGCCCGCCCCAGCTGGATTCAATCCGTAGCGCCGAAGATCAGCGTTACAGCCTGATTGCGTTCGCAGAGACTGCAGTCACGGTAAACGCCGAGTACGTCGGCTCAATCGAAAATCACCTTCAAATTTCAACTGCGCTACAACGTTGATCTTCAGCGCTACGGATTGAATCCAGCCCTAAGTCCTTCTGCATACCCCACTCGCTCTCTCACTCTCTCTCTGCTGGCAGCCTGTCCTGCAGGCTGCTTTGCTTCCACAGTATCTGCTCTGCTATGCACTCGTGAGTGGGGGGGGGGGGGGGGGGTGCAGTTCAGTCATCCATCACCTGCACATACAGTAGCTTAGTGCGGCTTGCTGCACATTCAACATTAGAAGAGCAGCCAGTGTCACACACTAAAAAGGGCTATTCTTACTGTCCATGAGCAAAACAAACACACGGGATAATGTGGACACAGGTTACACTGGCATAGACCTTGATAGGAATCAGACCTGTGGAGAGTAGGCCAAGTAATTGTTGGGGTTTATACAACAGATCGTTTTTCGGTCCTGGATGCTGATTGGCTGAAACCACATTTTCATTATACTCTTGATTGTGGGAATGGGCGGAGAGAAAATCCTCTTCTCTCTGTGCAGCTATGAGAGAAAAAAACAGCAAGGGCATCTTTTGAGACATCACTCTGTAGAGACATCACTCACTAGTTCCATTTCCTTGTATTGATATCAGTTCACAATGTCTGTATTCTCACAATCACCGCAAATATATCCCTAATGTCACTATCTCAGCACATCAGTTTAAACCTCCCGACACCTCACTTACTTGTCTTCAACTAGTGACACATACAAGTGGCTCAAGTGGTTCAAGAGCAGGGCACTTATTTCCGTTGTCATTATTTAGGGGGCAAAGGAGCACACTTTGAGGCTGACAGAAAGACATGCCTATTAACATGGGCCACAAGCCTGGTACCGTAAGTACTATGTGGTATCTGAGTATTTGCGGTGGGTGCATCATTGCTCTAGGCTGTGGTCAGGGGACACTATAGCCACTTGTAACCTAGTGGTTAGAGAAGCGGGCAAGCAACCCGGAGGGAGAAAATGGAGAAAATCTGGTGCAGAGTGAGCTGGCAACGGGAGGGTTCCTGCCGTTATCCCAGATACATTCGCCTGGTGTTGTGCCCTTAAGCAAGACACCTAACCCCCTACAATTCCTCCAGGGGCACTGCACCGTTGCTGACCAATTGCTTCCAGTCCCTTGGGGTGTGGGGTGTGAGCACAAAGACACATTCTCATCTCTGTCAATAAAGTAGGCTAGATCTTATCTTATAATCCTTCATGGTCAGTGGTCACCATAACAACACTCTGATCTGTAACCTATGGCCCCATAGTGACAATTTAGCACAGCCCTTCTCTCACGTCCTGCATCAATGAAAGACGTGGGTTAGGCTGACACTCTCTCCCTCTCGCTCCTTGTCTCTTTCTATCTAGCCCCCAATTATACAACTCCCAGTTGGGGAGTTTCAGCGATGAGACAAGATCGTAATATCACGAAATGAAACAACTTCCTACGACAACGCGGAGGAGTCCGTTTTGGGGGCTGGGCTGCCCTACAATGGCGTTAAAATGTGTCTCCTATCTGTCCACTGTGTCTGCATTGTGACCAGAATTCCTAGTCTATCCCTGTATGCACATTTATTTGACAGATATTCTTTTAAAATAGTATTTAATTATTTATTTTCTAAAAACAACATTGATGCCACAAGTCAATGGTGTCACACGTTAATGATTTTAGAAGGCAAATTATTTCACTGTCCAGATAAAATCAAAATCAAATCAAACTTTATTTGTCACATGCGCACAAGTGTAGACCTTACCGTGAAATACTTACTTACGAGCCCGTAACCATCAGTGCAGTTCAAGAAGAGTTTTAAAAATATATACCAAATAAACTAAAGTAAAAAATTATAAAAACTAACAACAATAACATAACAATAACGAGGCTATATACAGGGGGTACCGGTACCGAGTCGGTGTGCGGGGGTATAGGTTTGATGTAATTTGTACATGTAGGTGGAGGTGATGTGACTATGCATAGATGATAAACAGTAAGTAGCAGCAGTGTACAAAACAAATGTCTACACTTGTAAGACACCCAGACACAATGGGTTCCTGACTACCTCTTGAAGTGATCAGGAAGATCTGATCACAGTCAGATCACAATGTGTCTTTTGATTGTCTACACCTGTCTAAAAATGTGGGCACAATCAGAATGTGGACAAGATCAGGACAAAATATGTATGCTAGAACCAGATATAAATGGGGCTAGTGAGAAAAGGATAACATCTGATTGACCCAGGTTATACCTTCTCTCCAAAAAAGCAAAATAAATTAAATCTTAGAAAAGGCAGTGGGCTACATTTTATTACAAGAAAATGTGGTTCTATTGTCTATTAATTACTTTACATTTTATGATATTGAAAAGCAAAGGGAAAGAGATAAGCTTGTTTAATTGATCACCTTCTAAACTCCATGTAAAATCCTCTTCAGGGTGGTGACAGATGGGTCAGCTGCAGCCCAGGTTTATTGTGGGATGAAATCACTCACTTTCATTAGAAATTATCTGGTGTCAACAAGGCCATCTAGGCAGAACAGGCAACTCAAACACTACCTATTGCATTTCTGGGACCTTTTGATTTCCGGAATAGCTCAAATAATTCAGGAGAATATTGGGAAGGACCAAGCCATGATAGTGGATATTTTGAAAGCCCTCTTATCCTTATAATTGGCAGCTTTGAACAGGAAGTGGTCCGGCATCAAACCGAGTGGGTCAAATGTTTTTGACTATTTGTGTTTTCCAATATTTGCTGTCAGGACATTTGTCCTGAATTGGCTTATACCAGATCTGGAGAGACAACAACAAGTATCATTAGTCACTCCAATCCACCTCACTCTCAAGGTTGATGACCCCATAGCACCAAACGAGCACACACAAACTTTGTTTATTGACAATGCATTGAACCAAGATGGCCGCCCGACCTAAACTTGCTTTTTTAGGGTGAAAGAGGTTGAGGAGTCAAGGGTCAGGGCTGTACAGCAGATCTCCTATGTGGAGGAAATGTTGCTGCAAATGTTTTACGTCAATCAAGTGATCTGGATACACTCATTGTGAAGAAGGTGGATTTTGTAGCATTTATAGCCACAGTTATTAATTGTACTGCACAAGTGTCCAAGAAGCTGGACATCATTGTGTCTGCAGACTAAAAGTTTTGGGGGCTCTAAGACGGTAGAAGCACTGCAAGGACTACTGTCACCAGAAAATGTCCCGCCCTCATAGGATCCTTCTGCGCCTGTGTAGGGACCTGATTAGAATTTTAGATTTTAACAGAAAAACAAGTTGATTTTGCTTAGTTTAACTTTACTGTAACTTTGGAGTGCTGTTCACTTATGTCCTCTCCGGCAGGGTCATATCCACTCCCATCGCCCCGACACCACTGTGTTGACAGATGGCTAAAGAATTCAGAAGGCAGCATGACACCAAGGCGGGCGACCAGGTATCTTTTTACCATGTCATTAACAGCTGTGATAGGCCGACATTACAGCTCTATTAAATGACCTATAAAAGTTTAATACGTTTGAATAGGCTGTTTTAGTGAAACAAGGGGTCATTGTTTATCCTGTAATGGTGATGGCATGATGTTTGACACATGGATGAGGACTGCGGCTGTTTAAGGGCGATCAGGTGAGTCGGACTGGTGAAATGCCAACTGGGGGCAAGGTTGGTGATTGCTCTGCTGCTGTAACTCATTTACACTAACTGGCTAACCTCAAACATTATCAAGAAGAATGAGTTACAATTGGAAATCTGCCTCTTCAATGGCTGCCGCCTTTTATGTGTCAACATCGTTATAGAATGCATTGTTAGGTCGACCGGGTCCTTTGCTGATCATTAAAGGGATATAACTACGTAGGTTTATATGAAAAACCACACCAATGACCTGCCATAATTGCCCTCCTGGCCTAAAGTTATCACATTGTACTGAAATTCAGGTTGCCACACAGAACCTATTGTTAGCGTCCACTCTATTAACTTCCCTCTGCCCTACAATAACCCTCTGGAGTTTGGCAGTCTCATATGGTTGCTCCCTTTTTGACCGGAATACCACCTCACATACAGTACTGTACAGGGCTAATCATAGAAATAGAATGACTAGAACTGGCAATTTGTTCCATGAACGGTGGAACCGCAGCCACATTGAGTGTACCCTTGAGGGTACAGTCAAATTGCAGTTCAGGGGATCTTTACCTGTTCTAGTAATTCCATTTCTATGGGGCCAAAACTCGTTGCAAGCTTTATATGAAACGATATGAAACGATAGTACAGTTTTCTAAAATGTTGGTATCACAAGCATTATAACGTTTTGTTACCGTGGTAGCGCTATACCGTGCAACAGTACTTTGGGCACTATTATGTTTTCCCCTGCAGTCAGTCCAGTTGTTTCCCACTCAGCGACAACAACCAGATCCATCACACTGTGTGTCAGTGTGTATGTGGGGGGGTGCAGGCAGGCTGTCATAGGGGTGTAACTTGGCCCGGTCACCTGACCCCCCCCCCCCCAGCCCCACAGTGTTCAGGTTGAGTGACCTGGGACCTGGCAGCCCAGCCACCTCGGAGGGTAACGACAGAACCCTTCCCCGGCCACCTGACATCACCATGATACTGCTACACAGCAGACACGGTCACTGGGACCCACCTATACATAGGGGAGAATAAAGAGCTAGGGACAATCAGAGCTATTAAGAGACAATTAAGTCTCTCCTGGGAATTATAGGGCACAAGTCTACAACACACATGGGTACGTCACACAGAAAACACACGTGGAATCAGATCTAAGGCTGGTATTATACTCCAAACGGTCCCCATAGCAAAACGTTACTGGAGCGTGCATAAAGTTACAACCTACAGCATACACAGCATCTCTGAACAGAGCCCTCCTTGTGGTGAAATCACAAAGCGGTTATGGAGTACTTCTAGTTGAGTATAAATTGAGCCTTAGCCACCTCTGAAGCACCAATGCAAATGCCTGATCATATTGGACTGGAGAACGCAGAATAGCTTACTATACAGGGATATACTGGCCGTGTGTACAGTGCCTTCAGAAAGTATTCATACACCTCGACTTATTCCACATTTTTATGTTCTTCAGCCTGAATTAAAAATTGATTAAATATATGTTTTTCTCACCCATCTACACACAATACCCCATAATGACAATGTGAAAATATATTTTTTGAAATGTTAGCAAATTTATTGAAAATTAAATACAGAAATATATGATTTACAAAGTGATTCACACTCCTGAGTCAATACTTTGTAGAAGCACCTGGTGGAAAGCAGACTGAACAGGTTTTCCTCTAGGATTTTGACTGGGCTTAGCTCCATTTTGTTTATTTTTTACCCTGAAAAACTCACCAGTCCTTAAAGATTACAAGCATACCCATAACATGATGCAGCCACCACTATGCTTGAAAATATGGAGAGTGGTACTCGGTAATGTGTTAGATCTATTAGATTTGCCCTGAACATAACACTTTCTATTCAAGACAAAAAGTTAATTGATTTGTATTACTTTAGTGCCTTGTTGCAAACAGGATGCATGTTTTGGAATATTTTTATTCTGTACAGTATTGTGGAGTAACTATAATGTTGTTGATCCATCCTCAGTTTTCTCCTATCACAGCCATTTAACTCTGTAATTGTTTTAAAGTCACCATTGGCCTCATGGTGAAATCCCTGAGCGGTTTCCTTCCTCTCCGGCAACTGAGTTAGGAAGGTCGCCTGTAGACTTCCGCATTCAACAACCCGGTCGCATTCCGCTTCGCTCCACAGGTAGTATCACATTTCACTTCATTTCATTACAGTACAACGGTTTAATTTGTTTGATCTTAGCTAGCTACATAGCCGTCTTTGTATCAAAGATAATTGTGTAGTTTAGAGCGATTTTCTAGGTTAGCTAGCCAGCTATTTTCGTCCTTTTAACGTAACGTAACGTAATCAACACTGCTAGCTAGCCAGCTAGCCACCGAATAGCAGCACTGTAGAATCTATTACATTCAACGGAACAACGGAGCGACTTGATTAGTGTAGTGTTAGCTAGCTACATAATTGTCTTTGCTGTCCTTGTATCTAAGATAACTGTGGAGTCTAGAGTAATTTTCGGTTAGCTAGCCAGCTATTTTCATCCACCGCGCTGCCGTTCTCCTACCTAGTCAATACTGCTAGTCAACACTGCTAACACTGCTAGCTAGCCAACTTCTACCGAATAGCAGCACTGTAGAAACTATTACATTACAACGGAACGATTTGATTAGTGTAGTGTTAGCTAGCTAGTGTTAGCTAGCTACATAGTTGTCTTTGCTGTCCTTGTATCTAAGACAATTGTGTAGTTTAGAGTAATTATCTGGCCAGTTACCGAGGTTACCTAGCCAGCTATCGAGGTTACCTAGCCAGCTACACTTTCAAACAAAGTCAACAACACAGCCACTGCTAGCCAGCCTACTAGGATAGGATAAAGTAATCCTTCTGACCCCCCCTTCTGACCCCCCCCCTAAAAGATTTAGATGCACTGTTGTAAAGTGGCTGTTCCACTGGATGTCATAAGGTGAATGCACCAATTTGTAAGTCGCTCTGGATAAGAGCGTCTGCTAAATGACTTAAATGTAAATGTACTTCAGCAGTACTGTATCATTTTAATCATTTTAGTCAATAAGATTTTTGCAACGTAAGCTTAACTTTCTGAACATTCGAGACGTGTAGTCCACTTGTCATTCCAATCTCCTTTGCATTAGCGTAGCCTCTTCTGTAGCCTGTCAACTATGTGTCTGTCTATCCCTGTTCTCTCCTCTCTGCACAGACCATACAAACGCTTCACACCGCGTGGCCGCGGCCACCCTAACCTGGTGGTCCCAGCGCGCACGACCCACGTGGAGTTCCAGGTCTCCGGTAGCCTCTGGAACTGCCGATCTGCGGTCAACAAGGCAGAGTTCATCTCAGCCTATGCTTCCCTCCAGTCCCTCGACTTCTTGGCACTGACGGAAACATGGATCACCACAGATAACACTGCTACTCCTACTGCTCTCTCTTCGTCTGCCCACGTGTTCTCGCACACCCCGAGAGCTTCTGGTCAGCGGGGTGGTGGCACCGGGATCCTCATCTCTCCCAAGTGGTCATTCTCTCTTTCTCCCCTTACCCATCTGTCTATCGCCTCCTTTGAATTCCATGCTGTCACAGTTACCAGCCCTTTCAAGCTTAACATCCTTATCATTTATCGCCCTCCAGGTTCCCTCGGAGAGTTCATCAATGAGCTTGATGCCTTGATAAGCTCCTTTCCTGAGGACGGCTCACCTCTCACAGTTCTGGGTGACTTTAACCTCCCCATGTCTACCTTTGACTCACTCCTCTCTGCCTCCTTCTTTCCACTCCTCTCCTCTTTTGACCTCACCCTCTCACCTTCCCCCCCTACTCACAAGGCAGGCAATACGCTTGACCTCATCTTTACTAGACGCTGTTCTTCCACTAACCTCATTGCAACTCCCCTCCAAGTCTCCGACTACTACCTTGTATCCTTTTCCCTCTTGCTCTCATCCAACACTTCCCACACTGCCCCTACTCGGATGGTATCGCGCCGTCCCAACCTTCGCTCTCTCTCCCCCGCTACTCTCTCCTCTTCCATCCTATCATCTCTTCCCTCTGCTCAAACCTTCTCCAACCTATCTCCTGATTCTTCCTCCTCAACCCTCCTCTCCTCCCTTTCTGCATCCTTTGACTCTCTATGTCCCCTATCCTCCAGGCCGGCTCGGTCCTCCCCTCCCGCTCCGTGGCTCGACGACTCATTGCGAGCTCACAGAACAGGGCTCCGGGCAGCCGAGCGGAAATGGAGGAAAACTCGCCTCCCTGCGGACCTGGCATCCTTTCACTCCCTCCTCTCTACATTTTCCTCTTCTGTCTCTGCTGCTAAAGCCACTTTCTACCACTCTAAATTCCAAGCATCTGCCTCTAACCCTAGGAAGCTCTTTGCCACCTTCTCCTCCCTCCTGAATCCTCCTCCCCCTCCCCTCCCTCTCTGCAGATGACTTCGTCAACCATTTTGAAAAGAAGGTCGACGACATCCGATCCTCGTTTGCTAAGTCAAACGACACCTCTGTTTCTGCTCACACTGCCCTACCCTGTGCTCTGACCTCTTTCTCCCCTCTCTCTCCAGATGAAATCTCGCGTCTTGTGACGGCCGGCCGCCCAACAACCTGCCCGCTTGACCCTATCCCCTCCTCTCTTCTCCAGACCATTTCCGGAGACCTTCTCCCTTACCTCACCTCGCTCATCAACTCATCCTTGACCGCTGGCTACGTCCCTTCCGTCTTCAAGAGAGCGAGAGTTGCACCCCTTCTGAAAAAACCTACACTCGATCCCTCCGATGTCAACAACTACAGACCAGTATCCCTTCTTTCTTTTCTCTCCAAAACTCTTGAACGTGCCGTCCTTGGCCAGCTCTCCTGCTATCTCTCTCAGAATGACCTTTTTGATCCAAATCAGTCAGGTTTCAAGACTAGTCATTCAACTGAGACTGCTCTTCTCTGTATCACGGAGGCGCTCCGCACTGCTAAAGCTAACTCTCTCTCCTCTGCTCTCATCCTTCTAGACCTATCGGCTGCCTTCGATACTGTGAACCATCAGATCCTCCTCTCCACCCTCTCTGAGTTGGGCATCTCCGGCGCGGCCCACGCTTGGATTGCGTCCTACCTGACAGGTCGCTCCTACCAGGTGGCGTGGCGAGAATCTGTCTCCTCACCACGTGCTCTCACCACTGGTGTCCCCCAGGGCTCTGTTCTAGGCCCTCTCCTATTCTCACTATACACCAAGTCACTTGGCTCTGTCATAACCTCACATGGTCTCTCCTATCATTGCTATTTAGACGACACACAATTAATCTTCTCCTTTCCCCCTTCTGATGACCAGGTGGCGAATCGCATCTCTGCATGTCTGGCAGACATATCAGTGTGGATGACGGATCACCACCTCAAGCTGAACTTCGGCAAGACGGAGCTGCTCTTCCTCCCGGGGAAGGACTGCCCGTTCCATGATCTCGCCATCACGGTTGACAACTCCATTGTGTCCTCCTCCCAGAGCGCTAAGAACCTTGGCGTGATCCTGGACAACACCCTGTCATTCTCAACTAACATCAAGGCGGTGGCCCGTTCCTGTAGGTTCATGCTCTACAACATCCGCAGAGTACGACCCTGCCTCACACAGGAAGCGGCGCAGGTCCTAATCCAGGCACTTGGCATCTCCCGTCTGGATTACTGCAACTCGCTGTTGGCTGGGCTCCCTGCCTGTGCCATTAAACCCCTACAACTCATCCAGAACGCCGCAGCCCGTCTGGTGTTCAACCTTCCCAAGTTCTCTCACGTCACCCCGCTCCTCCGCTCTCTCCACTGGCTTCCAGTTGAAGCTCGCATCCGCTACAAGACCATGGTGCTTGCCTACGGAGCTGTGAGGGGAACGGCACCTCAGTACCTTCAGGCTCTGATCAGGCCCTACACCCAAACAAGGGCACTGCGTTCATCCACCTCTGGCCTGCTCGCCTCCCTACCACTGAGGAAGTACAGTTCCCGCTCAGCCCAGTCAAAACTGTTCGCTGCTCTGGCACCCCAATGGTGGAACAAACTCCCTCACGACACCAGGACAGCGGAGTCAATCACCACCTTCCGGAGACACCTGAAACCCCACCTCTTTAAGGAATACCTAGGATAGGATAAAGCAATCCTTCTGACCCCCCCCCCCCTTTAAAAGATTTAGATGCACTATTGTAAAGTGGCTGTTCCACTGGATGTCATAAGGTGAATGCACCAATTTGTAAGTCGCTCTGGATAAGAGCGTCTGCTAAATGACTTAAATGTAAATGTATCTTTGTGGTGACTGGGTGTATTGATACACCATCTAAAGTGTAATTAATAACTTCACCATGCTCAAAGGGATATCCAATGTCTACTTTTTAATTATTACCCATCTACCAATAGGTGCCCTTCTTTGCAAGGCTTTTGAAAACCTCCCTGGTCTTTGTGGTTGAGTCTGTCTATGAAATTCACTGCTCGACTGAGGGACCTTACAAATAATTGTATGTGTGGCGTTCAGATAAGCAGTATTCGTTCAAAAATCATGTTAAACACTATTCTTGCATACAGAGTGAGTCCATGCAACTTATTATGTGATTTGTTATGCACATTTTTACTCCTGAACATACAGTGCCTTCGGAAAGTATTCAGACCTTTTGACTTTTTCCACATGTTGATATGTTACAGCCCTAATCTAAAATCCATTAAATAAATACAAATCCTCAGCAATCTACACACAATGCCCCCTAACGACAAAGCGAAAACAGGTTTTTAGAATTATTTTTTAAAATTCAAAATATAAAACAGAAATACCTGATTTACCTGAAGTACCTGAAGTATTCAGACCCTTTGCTATGAGACTCGAAATTGAGCTCAGGTGCATCCTGCTCCCATTGGTCATCCTTGAGATGTTTCTACAACTTTATTGGAGTCCAACTGTGGTAAATTAAATTGATTGGAAATAATTTGGAAAGGCACACACCTGTTTATATAAGGTCCCACAGTTGACAGCGCATGTCAGAGCAACAATCTAGCCATGAGGTGGAAGAAATTGTCCGTCGAGCTCCGAGACAGGATTGTGTCGAGGAACAGATCTGGGGAAGGGTACCAAAACATTTCTGCAGCATTGAAGGTCCCCAAGAACACAGTGGCCTCCATTATTCTTAAATGGAAGAAGTTTGGAACCACACCAAGACTCCTAGAACTGGCCGCCCGGCCAAACTGAGCAATCGGGGGAGAAGGGCGTTGGTCAGGGAGGTGACCAAGAACACGATGGTTACTCTGACAGAGCTCTAGAGTTCCTCTGTGGAGATGGGAGAACCTTCCAGAAGGACAACTGTCTCTGCAGCACTCTACCAATCTGGCCTTTATGGTAGAGTGGCCTGACGGAAGCCACTCCTCAGTAAAAGGCGCATGACAGCACACTTGGAGTTTGCCAAAAGGCACCAAAAGAATCTCAGACCATGAGAAACAAGATTCTCTGGTCTGATGAAACCAAGATCAAACTCTTTGGCCTGAATTCCAAGTGTCACGTCTGGAGGAAACCTGATACCACAAACCTGGTACCAGCCTCAGACAGGGAAGAAGGTTCACCTTCCAACAGGACAACAACCCTAAGCACACAGCCAAGACAAGGCAGGAGTCTCTGAATGTCCTTAAGTGGCCTAGCAAATAGCCCGGACTTGAACCTGATCAAACATCTCTGGAGAGATCTGAAAATAGCTGTGCAGCAACGCTCCGCATCCAACCTGTCAGCGCTTGAGAGGATCTGCAGAGAATATTTTTTTTTTAAACTCCCCAAATACAGGCGTGCCAAGCTTGTAGCGTCATACCCAAGAAGACTCGAGGCTGTAATCGCTGCCAAAGGTGCTTCAACAAAGTGCTGAGTCAAGGGTCTGAATACCTAAGTAAATGTGATATCTGTTTTTTTGTTTTAATACATTTGCAAAAACTTCTAAAAACCTGATTTTCTTTGTCATTATGGGGTATTGTGTGTAGATTGATGAGGGGATTTGTATTTTTTTAAATAGATTTTAGAATAAGGCTGTAACCTAACAAAACGTGGAAAAGTAAAGGGGTCTGAATACTTTCTGAAGGCACTGTATTTAGGCTTGCCATAACAAAGGGGTTGAATACTGATTGACTCTAGTCATTTCAGCTTTTCATTTTTTATTACATTTGTAACATTTTCGAAAAACATAATTACACTTTCACATTATGGGGTATTGTGTCTAGGTCAGTGACAATTTAATCCATCCAGGCTGTAACACAACAAAATGTGGGAAAAGTGAATACTTTCTGAAGGCACTGTAAAATGTTTTAGATGTCACGTAGGCTAATTATTCAGTCTGGACTGGCTGGGTGATGAGCAGAACTGCCCTGAGCCCTTCATCAGCTGATGTCATCCTGAGAGGCTTTGCGGCAGGCTGGCCCATTCATTAATCTATCTTCTTTTACCAGCCTTGTCCTGACCGAGCTACATTATAGATCACTTCACATCCGCACGGATTAGGCCAGTGCTTTTTATACCTCTCCATGGGGTCCGCCAGCCATTCCATGCATTTGATCTATTCAAGCTAGCACACATGATTCAACTTGTCAACTAAGTATCAAGCCCTTGACTGGTGAATCAGGTGAACTAGTTCAAGGCTACAACAACATAGTGGGATGTCTGGTGGTCCCCGAGGAGAGATTTGATTTGATTCATCATTCATCTCCCATACACCAGCCCGGCGCAGGTGTCACACACGGGCTAATGAGGGGAAGGACAGGGGGAGTGAGTGGTGGAGGGTAATGGAAGTAGTAGAGACAGGGATTGGAAGAAAATAGTGACAGTGGGTGATCTATCATCAACATAAAATACGGACATGCATGTGGCTTTTGATCATGAGCGAGCGAAGTAGGCCTATATGAAACAGAACGACTTTGATACGTTTTAGTCATAACTCTATCGTGGGGGTTGAAAGGGTTAATAAATTGTGCTTGCAGAGAGGGGACTGGGACGCTTCTTCTCGAAACAGAAATCAACATAGAACACAGAGCCACTGATTACAGCAGCCTATGTTGCCAAACAGACTAGATACCTCTCCGCTTCCCCCGTTACTCAAACACGGGATGGCTGCTAGGCAACCAGGCCACATCACATCAGGTGGAGAAAGAGGAGAGAGAGGGAGGGATAGGGAGTGAGAGATAGAGAGAGACACAGCAATGGCGAGCGAGAGCAGAGAGAAAGGAGAGAGGATACAGAGAGAAAGAGAGAATAGAGGAGAGAGGGGGTAGTGAGAGAGCAGAGAAAGAGAGGGGGTTGTGATTTTCATGGCAGAAACTGCACTGGCAGTATTACATAAGATAGCAGCTCGAGTACCACTGTCCATATTAATGTGGTTCGGCACTGGGAAGTGATGAAGATTAGTCACAAGTGACAAGACAGATGAAGATGCACAATCCCACAGTGATTTAAGTCATTGTTTATGAGGACAAAGAAGGACAAATGATTTTAAAACAACACACACAATGAATCATAATATTAATAATACAGAAATGTACAATGCAAACAAACAGTGATTTGAACATAATGGATTATGTCAGTTACATACACAGGCTGAAGGGTCTCAGTCAATGAGAAGAAAATGTAATGATACTATAGGAATGATCCCTGAGAGTGGATGTATACGGTCTGTATAACAATGTAGTGGGTGTATACAGTCTGTATAACAATGCAGTGGATGTTTACGGTCTGTATAACAGTGTAGTGGGTGTATACGGTCTGTATAACAATGCAGTGGATGTTTACGGTCTGTATAACAGTGTAGTGGGTGTATACAGTCTGTATAACAATGCAGTGGATGTTTACGGTCTGTATAACAGTGTAGTGGGTGTATACGGTCTGTATAACAATGTAGTGGATGTATACGGTCTGTATAACAGTGTAGTGGGTGTATACGGTCTGTATAACAATGTAGTGGGTGTATACGGTCTGTATAACAGTGTAGTGGGTGTATACGGTCTGTATAACAGTGTAGTGGATGTATACGGTCTGTATAACAGTGTAGTGGGTGTATACGGTCTGTATAACAGTGTAGTGGGTGTTTACGGTCTGTATAACAGTGTAGTGGGTGTATACAGTCTGTATAACAGTGTAGTGGGTGTATACGGTCTGTATAACAGTGTAGTGGGTGTATACGGTCTGTATAACAGTGTAGTGGGTGTATACGGTCTGTATAACAGTGTAGTGGGTGTATACGGTCTGTATAACAGTGTCACGAAACACTTGACTTGTCCATGAATGCATGTGAGCGATTATTATGAGTGCATAGACATAGATAAAGAGAGTAGATAAAATGGAGAGGGGGAAGGGAGGAGAGCGAGAGAGAGAGCAAAAAGAGTGAAAAGGGCAAGAGAAGATATATTGCACCAATTTGTACGTGTAAATGATCATACGCATGTGTGTGTGTCTGTGTGTGTATATGTATGTGAGTGTGCAATACAGTAGTACCCTCTGTCTGCTCCTCACAGCTCGCGGGGTATGATGGTGAAGGGCCTGATGGGGCAGGAGGACTCCAGCTCCAGGGCTGTGAGGAAGCAGTCTGGAGCCTGGCTGCTGCCCTGTGACTGCAGGGCCTCCCCCAGGCCGCTCCACGCCTCGTGGGACGTGCTCTGGGCCTGCACCGCATCCCGCAGCACCTTCTCCCCCAGACCCACACGCCCGCACCGCACCAACAACTGGCCCTGAGGAGGGGAAGGCAGGAAACAGGAGGAGGTGAAGTGATGAAAGGTGAGTTTGAATGGGGGATAAGTAATTGAGAGATTACAGAGACAGAGATTTACAGATGTAAGATCTTAATTTGATCACTCTTTTGTTTCATGAAATGCAAACTTGTGGTGTAGTCAAGATTTAAAAAGGTTTCTAAAATGTGTAATTTCCACATAAAAAAATGTCAGACTTGATTTGATCTTATGAATAATGTATCAACCCCTACTAAAAATTTCCATTAATTATAATCCACATAATAATAATTCACATTTCCTGTTGCTGCAGGATTATTTTCCTGCAGTATCAAACTGGTTGAAATTAAGATCCTACATATGTAACTTTGGATCTAGCTTTGGCCATATCTAAACCATAGCTGTGTTCGAATACCATACTAACATACTGTATACTACATACTATTAGTTCATTTTAGTACTGTAAATGGTACAGTATCCTTTCAGTTGAGCGTACTAGCACTTCACCGGTCTACCGGAAGTTGATGCTGTTGCTATGTAACCTCTTGCTAGCTAGTTGGCGTAACAAATTACTAGTTAGACATTTTAGGACTTCGGGTGTGTTCTTAAATTCAATCTGGAGTGCCAGAGTGCGCTGGTAAATTCAGAGTGTTGTCAGATTTTCAGTTTGTAAATTCAAAGCGTTTCGCTCTCAGAGCGCTCTGGCCTAGGAGTAGGGTTGATTTAAGCGTTCTGACCTTATGTAACAGTATAACTTTACGTCGTCCCCTCGCCCCGACACGGGCGCGAACCTGGGACCTTCTGCACACATCAACAACTGACACCCACGAAGCGTCGTTACCCATCGCTCCACAAAAGCCGCGGCCCTTGCAAGGGGCAACACTACTAATAGCTTTCAGAGCAAGTGACGTAACTGATTGAAACGCTACTAGCGCGTACCCGCTAACTAGCTAGCCATTTCACATCCGTTACACTTACAACGGCAGTCAAGCACTCAAGCTAATGTTGGCTAGCTTGCTAGCTACTTCCAGACACAAATGAGAGTGACCACTGACCATTTTACTCGCCCTAGCAGAGCTGGTTAGGTAGTTTCATCTTATCCACACAAACTGTTTTAATTACGCTTTGTTTGGCAACGTTAACTGACACCGGCCATATTCAACCTATGTTGAGCGCTCGTAAATTCATTATTCTGCGCTCTGCCTCTGGTACACTCAGACGAGAGTGCTCTGAAATCGGAGTAGATAGCCAGAGCAAATTTACGAAAGCACCCGAATGTCATTGAGAACGCACAACGACTATACCATTTAGCTAAGCTAAGAATGACGGGAATAATCAAGTCAATAAACGTTGGGTAGTTAGTTAGATAGCCGATAGTTAATATACTGGCAAGTTTGATGTATAAGTAGCCAACTAACGTTAGGTAGCTAGCTAACATACCGGTACATACTGCTGTAATGATATGCTATGTGGTTCGTAAGGACATTGTAACTAACAAATTGTCAGCCAACATAACGTGCAAGGTAACTTATTTGAAAAGTAATTACTTTATTACATTGATCAAACTGTTGTTAACATTTGTCATAATTAGTTAAAGCAATGAATTTGTATCCCCTATCGTTGGCCTTCGGCTGCATATTTTCCACCATTTTCTTCAAATTTGAAAACGATGTGAAGCCACGCCCATTTCCCGAAGAATTTCATTATGGGCCCTAAAGTACGGCAATAGTGTCCTCTGCGTGTATACTTCATATTTTGGCGAATTTAGTACGACATCCGGGAACTTTTGGCATACTAACTATATCCATACTATGACCAATAAGCATACTATATACTCAATTCACGTCACAAACAGTACGGTTAGTGTGGGTAGTACGAGTATTCGAACACGGCTCATGAGAACCCTCTGACACTAGACATAGCATGTCAGAGGGGCACTAAGGGCACATTTGGGTCTTAATGGAACACACACACAAAAACAGGGGAGAGGAAGCCATGTCCAGCTGCCTAAGAGGATGAGATGTTGCCAGTTAAAGCTCCTGTTTGTCCCAACTCTTCATTTGCACTGGCGTGTCAGGTGATTGCAGCCAGAGGCATTTCCAGAAAGGATGGGATGTTCGTGTGATGAGGATGAGGATGACTACTCCCTATGTGTGTCTTTGTGTCGGTGTGTGTGTTTGTGGTTGTGTGAGAGGGCAGTAGTGGTCAGCCCAGCGTGACATGTCTCTTTAAAACTTCTCTCTGTGTGTCTCCAGAGTCCAGCAGCATAACAGGGTATCACGCAACCGACCAACGGCATGAACACACACACACACAGCCTCCAGTGCAGGGCTTGCCTGAGGTCAAACAGCCGAGTCTTGTTATGCAGGCTCTGCTCACAAGCCCCAGATTAATTGGGCTGAAACTCAGAGAGCTGTCTAGGGGCTTTGACGCAACCTCCAATGAGGATGCTCTGCTCCCTCTGTCTCCAAGTTCCTCTCTGCTGTAACTCCATAGTCTCTCACTCCTTTTCCTGCAGTTGTTACTGTATTCTCTCGATGCTACTGACCAGAACTGAAGAAAAGACGGAAGGAGATCTTAGGTGGGGTGCAGAGACATAGTGGAAGATGCAGTATAATCACACGGTGGGTGTATTGCCATTGTTAAGGCACTGGCGTCCTCATCATCTCACACTGCCAGCGGGTCTTTGATCTATTCGTTGCCATTCCACTGCCCTACTGTCACCAGGACTTACACTCTGGGACTTATGGGAAATAACCACCCAAGAGTCGGTTCTGAAGTTTCAATTCTTCCTTTCTTTGAAGTTTCTGGCGCACGCACGCGCACACAGTGAGGCAGTGAGGGTTCACCACTGTATTTCCTCTCCTCGGGGTTTACATGATGCTGCCAAGTCTAATGCTCTTAGGTCAATGGTTCAAGGAAATAAACACCCTATACTGCGCCGTAAACAAGGCAGAGGAAAACAAACCCTGTGTTTAGAGAGAGGAGGGGAGAGAGCAGTAGAGAGAGAGGGAAACAGAGAAAGATTGAGAAAGAGGAGAGAGGAAGAGAGCGAGAGACAGCAGTAGAGAAACTGAGGGACAACCAGACAGAGCGAGAGAGTAAAAGACAGGCAGAGAGGGCCCTGTGCCAGTAGTATGTATCTGAGGCTCATCCCCTTGGTGCCCTGGTGGCCCGGGCCGTGACCCAGCGTGGCGCCTCACACCTGAACCCACTAATCCTATCAGAGATTTGGCGGTGATGTAATCCCTGCCTGCCTGGTTGAGCTGGCGGAGCTGGGCTGAGAGTGAGCTACGATTACTTGGGCCCCGGCCTTGCAATGCCCTATTCCCAAAAAGCCCTATTGCTGGGAGCCTTCGTTATCCCTAGTAGCCCTCTGGTAGCCCTGTCTCTATCACCTCGCTTTATCTCCCCCTCCCTGTCTCTCCGCCTGCCCGCTTGACCCTAGTCTTGCCAGATTCAGGGTGCTCCGGAAAAGGACTAACCTGCTCGTGACCTGACCTGACTCATACACCCAGGGGAGCCAACCGATATGAGACACCTTATGTCAACACTAGACAAGCTGAACCAGCTAATCCAATCACTAAAGTACACGCCCATTCAGCTAACGAGAGAAAGCGGGAGAGAGATGGGGGAGGGGAGGGAGAAAGCGAAATGAAAGAGAAAAAACGTAACAAAGAAAGAGAACGAGAGGGAGGGAGAACGCAGAGAGAGAGAGAGGGAAAAAGACAGACGAAGAAAAAGAGGTGAACACATGCACATAGGCGAACAGGCACAAGCCAGCTCCCCTCCTCCTATCTTTCTCTCTAGCTGGTTATCAGAGGTATTGCTCAATAGAATATATTTCCCTGGTTGCTAGGCAATCCCATAAAGCGCCCGAGAAGGAGCGAAGTGTTATAAATAATGTATTTGCATTATCAAATGAGCTGCCAGCCACCCCCATCCAGAGAGAAGAGAGACCGAGAGAAAGAGAGAGTGGGGGGGGGGCATTGGATCACTGAAACGCAATTCATTCTATGAGATGAAGTGATTGCCCTTGACCGTATATCTGTATGCGTCTCTGTGTGTGTCTGCATCCGTCTGTGAATTATATACGTGTGTCTGTGTGAGTAGAAGAAAGGAGAAAGGGACAGAGAGGAAGAGAGCAGCTGGTTCAGTGAGAAGAGAGGCCTATGTGTAGCTAACTGACACACAGCTAAGCAGCAAGCAGAACAGAGGAGAGAGGAGCAGAGGTGCTGGGATGTGGAGGACGTTGAGAGTTGTGGTGAGAATCATTTAAACAGCAGAGTCAGGAAGAAGGCAGGGCAGGGAAGATCAGCTCCACTGGCTTCCCAACTCAGGCATCACTACCAATCCTAAAATACACCCAACCAACTGGCCCTGGGGATGAGTCACACTACCTACACTGGCTTTCATAATGTATCACACACACAGTTGAAGTCGGAAGTTTACATACACTTAGGTTGGAGTCATTAAAACTCGTTTTTCAACCACTCCACAAATTTCTTGTTAACAAACTATAGTTTTGGCAAGTCGGTTTGGACATCTATTTTGTGCATGACACAAGTAATTTTCCCAACAATTGTTTACAGACAGATTATTTCACTTATAATTCACTGTATCACAATTCCAGTGGGTCAGAAGTTAACATACACTAAGTTGACTGTGATTTGAAACAGCTTGGAAAATTATGTCATGGCTTTAGAAGCTTCTGATAGGCTAATTGGCATTGTTTAAGTCAATTGGAGGTGTACCTGTGGATGCATTTCAAGGCCTACCTTCAAACTCACTGCCTCTTTGCTTGACATCATGGGAAAATCAAAAGAAATCAGCCAAGACCTCAGAATTTTTTGTTGTAGACCTCCACAAGTCTGGTTTATCATTGGGAGCAATTTCCAAATGCCTGAAGGTACCACGTTCATCTGTACAAACAATAGTACGCAAGTATAAACACCATGGGACCACGCAGCCGTCATACCGCTCAGGAAGGAAACGCGTTCTGTCTCCTAGAGATGAACGTACTTTGGTGCGAAAAGTGCAAATAAATCCCATAACAACAGCAAAGGACCTTGTGAAGATGCTAGAGGAAACAGGTACAAAAGTATCTATATCCACAGTAAAACGAGTCCTATATCGACATAACCTGAAAGGCCGCTCAGCAAGGAAGAAGCCACTGCTCCAAAACCACCATAAAAAAGCCAGACTACGGTTTGCAACTGCACATGGGGGCAAAGATCGTACTTTTTGGAGAAATGTCCTCTGGTCTGAGGAAACAAAAATAGAACTGTTTGGCCATAATGACCATCGTTATGTTTGGAGGAAAAAGGGGGATGCTTGCAAGCCGAAGAACACCATACCAACCATGAAACACGGGGGTGGAAGCATCATGTTGTGGGGGTGCTTTGCTGCAGGAGGGACTGGTGCACTCCACAAAATAGATGGCATGATGAGGAAGGAAAATTATGTGGATATATTGAAGTAACATCTCAAGACATCAGTCAGGAAGTTAGAGCTTGGTCGCAAACGGGTCTTCCAAATGGACAATGACCCCAAGCATACTTCCAAAGTTGTGGCAAAATGGCTTAAGGACAACAAAGTCATTGTATAGGAGTGGCCATCACAAAGCTCTGACCTCAATCCTATAAAAACTTGTGGGCAGAACTGAAAAAGCGTATGCGAGCAAGGAGGCCTATAAACCTGACTCGGTTACACCAGCTCTGTCAGGAGAAATGGGCCAAAATTCACACAACTTATTGTGGGAAGCTTGTGGAAGGCTACCCGAAACGTTTGACCCAAATAAACAATTTAAAGGAAATGCTACCAAATACTATTTGAGTGTATGCAAACTTCTGACCAACTGGGAATGTGATGAAAGAAATAAAAGCTGAAATAAATCATTCTCTCTAATATTATTCTGACATTTCATATTCTTAAAATAAAGTGGTGATCCTAAGTGAACCTAAGACAAGGAATTTTTACTTGGATTAAATGTCAGGAATTGTGAAAAACTGGGTTTAAATGTATTTGGCTAAGGTGTATGTAAACTTCTGACTTCAACTGTACATACTTTACACGTCAGTCACACCCACACACACAGACTTTACACATCAGTCACACACCCACATCAACACACACACACCTCATGTTCCTGTGGCTGGTGGTGTGAGAACAGAGTATAGGACTGACAAACAGTATAAAGACCTAGTGAATCTAATAATACTGTATAGGCCCAGTGAATCTAATAATACTGTATAGGCCGAGTGAATCTAATACTACTGTATAGGCCGAGTGAATCTAATAATACTGTATAGGCCGAGTGAATCTAATAATACTGTATAGGCCGAGTGAATCTAATAATACTGTATAGGCCGAGTGAATCTAATAATACTGTATAGGCCGAGTGAATCTAATAATACTGTATAGGCCGAGTGAATCTAATACTACTGTATAGGCCGAGTGAATCTAATACTACTGTATAGGCCGAGTGAATCTAATAATACTGTATAGGCCGAGTGAATCTAATAATAGTGTATAGGCCGAGTGAATCTAAAAATAGCATTGTCTGGATAAGCCTCTCCCTTGGTGTAACCGCTGGTTATGTTGAATATAGGCTACATCATCACGATATAACACTGTTTTATTGGGGATTTGGGGGAGGATATTTTGGGGTAACGCCCAGAAAGATGGAGGGAATGAGCTGTTGCTAGGCAGCGAGCGGAAGAGCGAGCAAGTCTGTAGAACATCCGCTAACGTTGTTGAGCTAGCTGCATTTCTAATTACCGTCGCTCGTTAAACCAAGTTATTATTAGCTTGCTTGTAAACAAAGCTCATAAAACGAGAACAAGACCATGTCAAAATGGCCGCCACGGTTAAGGGATAGGAGGTTAGGATGAACACCAAAACCCTTTTAACAGCAAACTAGTACAGGCAGAGAGACAGCGAATTGAATGGGAATTGTGGGGAACCTACCGCACACACACACATTTAAAAAGGTCCCATCCTAACTGGAGATACTGTCTCTCAGAGGGGAAACTGCAGTATTGGTTCTGAATTGTAATACTTGGATTGGAGCAAGCAGAATTGGCCATACTCCACATAACATGCTGTTCTGCTTACACATACGCACAGAAAAACACATGCAGGCGCACACTCGGACACACACAGCGACACACACAGTGATACAGACACACATCTGTCATAGGAGACAGTGGGCCAGTGCCAGCTGGCTGTGTTTCAGCTCCTCACCCCAGGGATTGGTACTCCCACTTGCCAAATATGGAAGCCAAGAGCACCCCCCCCCCCACACACACACACACACGAGCGAGAGAAAAGTACTGGCCTTATGTGGTCACACTGCGGCCACTGTTTAAGCCAGAGAAGCATTTACGGCTACACAACCAATGTATGGTCACTATGGAGACAGCATGTAGGGTAATGGGAGAGTTGGATCCAGGAGATGAGGGGGGAGAGGGAGATCTGGGACTTTATGATTGGAGCATTTCTTACAGAGTGCTGTGGCTCACAGGACATATTTTCAAGATGGTTATCTGTTATTACTGAGGATAATAGGCCTGTTGATGGGCCCCAGGTCTTTGTGTGTGTGACTCTTACCAGGATAGTGTGTGTGCATGTGTGTGTCTCACCAAAACTGTGGTACCCGTATGTGTGTGTCTCTCTCTCTCTCACCAGGTGCAGCAGTATGCGGTGTCCATTGGGGTGGATGGCCAGGGCTTCATCGTACAAACCCTTGGCCTCGTCCTGGTTCCCTTTGAGCTCGGCCAGCCGGCCCCTTAGCAGCAGCACGGAGTGGGAGTTGGGGAAGAGCACAGCTGCCTCCTGCACACAGAACTGGGCCTCCTTCACACGCCCCTCTGCCATGAACAACTCTCCTATGGGAGAGAGATGGCGGGAGGCGAGAGAGCGACGGAGAGAGAGAGAGAGAGAGAGAGCATCGGTTGAGACAGCTGACAACAGTATGTGCTGATAGTGCCAGGCTAACACGTCACATCACCAACTGCACGGCCACCGTCGTTCGACATGAATGATTCTTGTTTCATTTCTCTTTGTTTTACCAGGTATGTTGATTCAGGACTCATTCTCATTCACAAGGTTGACTTGGGGAATATGTCGAGGAGGAAACGACACATACTGTACCAACATGACATTGGACACATACCCACATAATGGACTGAAAGAAGATTCAGTCATAGGCACAGAGATACAGATGCATATTTACCCTGACAGCCACACAAACAAGACCAGAATGCAGTGCCTGGGAAGTAATGAGGCTCATGCCTAAATAAGGGCATTGCATGCTGTTGCTGTGGCTCAAGACAAACCCCAGGCTGCCCTCAGCACAGACAAGCCCGCAAGCACCACACTGGCCAATTACAGGCTGGATAATGGGCCGGATAGTGGGCCATCCACAGGCCCCTCCCTCAGGCCACCACTGACCAATGGAGGGCAGGACATTGGGATAGAGCTGTCTCTGGGGGAGAGTGGACACCAGAGGGACTGACAGCGTAACCATTAGAAACTCTTGAGGGGAGGCTTGCCTAAAACACTTTCACTTTAGCCTCTGTGTGTGTGTGTGTGTGTGTGTGTGTGTGTGTGTGTGTGTGTGTGTGTGTGTGTGTGTGTGTGTGTGTGTGTGTGTGTGTGTGTGTGTGTGTGTGTGTGTGTCTGTGTGTCTGTGTGTCTGTGTGTCTGTGTGTGTGTGTGTGTGTGTGTGTGTGTGTGTGTGTGTTTGCCAACACCGTATATGCCTTTATGCGGTAGCCAAGTAAAGTGTGTGTGTGAATGTTTGTTTATCTGTTTTTCAAAGTGGGCACAGATGGGAGCTATTTGTGCACGCTATTATGCCCTCAAATAACGCTACTCAGAAAATATAAAACCACTATTCCGGATCCCATTTTCTATAAACAATTGTTCATATTCCTCACCTGGGCTTGACACCATAATGGAGAACACGAATAATATTAACGAATCTCTGTGCCTACATGTGAGATCATGCATAGTGGTTGTGTGTGGCTGTGGCTGTGTGTGTGCGTGTGTGTGTGTCTGTGGAGCCAGGTCATGCTGGGTGGTTGTGTCCTGCCCTGAGGTGAGGAGAAGTACTGTGTGTGTTTGTGCTGCCTGCCTATTGGGCCAATCAAGATGTGAGATTTGAGGCAGGAAATGATGACCCACATGACAGAGGAATGTGACTGGAGAGGGAGGGGAGAGACAAGGGCATGACTGCCCAGCCACACATCCCTGCCTGGGCCTGCTTGTCTGGGAGAGGGGAACACACCCTGGGTCACACACAGGTACATTCACTACACTGGCTCGGTCTGTGCTGGGAGGGAGATATAACAGAAGACTAAAGACTAACTGAGGTACAGTATATGTGTATCTACTGTACATGTGATGTAAAGTTCAGTGGGTTTTGCAGTGAAATTACCCTCAAGGGTCAAATAGAAGACAAATGTCAGATGACGAAAACAACCTTTGCTTAAAATCCAACACAGGGAACTCGACCCCAACTCATCCATCGGTACAGTGATGGCCTTTCTCTCTGCTCAGTTCACAATTATAGGGTAGGATGCACACCCCTGCCCTCTGGCTCCAGTGGAGTGCACTCTCCCTCCCTTCCTATAGCTGGCAGCAGTAGTGTCCACTCCGGTGGTAGAGTCTACACTCCCTCCTGTAGCTAATTTCAGTGGGTAAGAAGCTTGTCCTAGCTGAGTCCAGTGTACACTAGATAGTTATGTACACTCCCTCCCTCCTGTACCTGCTTGCAGCCAGATGCGCTCCAGGGTGGTCCAGATGTAGGTGGGGCCCTGTTTGTGGGCGGAGCTGGCGGCTGACACCTCTGACATGGCCTGCTCCAGGCGAGATAGAGCAATGGACGGACCACTCTGAGAACCTGACCCAGGGACAGTTCATAGTTAGCACACATACAGTATTATACACTATCACACACACAGAGCTTGATCTAGGAACAGTTGATACTTAGTCAGTACACATACACACAGAGCCCAGGCCCCTATCCACAAAGCATCTCAGTCTACACTTGACACTTACATGCGACTTCTGCAGTCAGAATATGAAGATCGCATTTGAAAAGACGCTTTGTGTTCTGATTGTGTTCAGATCTGGCTGACAACTTCACGAGGTGGTCTGGGATGCATTGAGTGCGGATTTCTCCTCAGTCTGGACGCAATCAGGCTACTGAAAGCGCATACAGTGGTCAACGTCATCAGCACGCCTCCCACAAGTCTCCAGAAAACGTGTCTTGGGACCGAGGAACCTTTTCATTATAACATTGGAGGAACTACGTTCCTAGCGTGTGAGGAACGTGTTTGCCGGCCTCATAAACGCTAGCTAGCTAGCTGATATTTAGAAAGGAAGAAAAAAGCAGAGGAAGACACAAAATAAAAAGTTGAGTCAGAGTCTGAAGAGTGAGGACAAAGGGAAGATGGCGGAAGTGGATGCTATGTTTGAATCAAGCAGTGCGTCTAGCAAAGTTGGTGAAGACGAATGTTTTGACTGGACAGTAGTAGTGAAAACTGGAACAAAAAGGGAATTGTCTAAAATTGGAGTGGAGGATACGTGTATGAACGATAATGAATCGCTTGTTGTTGGGATGCGTTTGTTTTTTAGTAAGGATGCAAAAGTGGGAAACCCGTTTGAGGTGTCGAAAATGGTGAAGTATGCACCGGGAAAAGTAGAGTCTGTCAGAGTGACCAGGAGTCTCAAAAGAATCCGAACAAAAGAAGTCTTGTGTTTTGAACTTCGGAGTAGAGCACCCGTCAAAGGAGTCATCTCAGGGGTGACGACAGACGTTCAGGTTGAATACATGAAGGGAATTCCTGGTGTGGATGGGGCCTGGCGTCTGACCCTCTGGGTGAATGGAGAAAAATAAGAAAGTCTGTCTGCCCTGTTGTTTTTTTATAAAGAGCAAAAACCTACGCATGTGAAGCTTTGTTTTGTAAGATACGCTGTGAGAGCTTTCGTCCGCAAGCCATTGCAGTGTAAGAATTGTAAAGGATTTGGCTACGTTTCAAGTGTGTGTAGACAGACAGAGTATAATTGAAGAACAGTGTGTAGAAGGACGACGGTGTTGCAATTGTGCATTGTCATGTCAATTGTCATGATCCCAACTTCCTGGAGTGCCCTTTAAGGGTGAAGGAGATTGAAGTGGCAAAAGTTAGAGCGGTCAATCGAATATCATAATATTATTTTGCCTATTCCACCGTATGTAGAATGCATACCGGCATTTGAATATAGGACGGGAAAAGGGAATCCGGACACACTGTGGACACGGTAGACACATTTAAATGTAGGACGGAATTCCATCAACAGAACTCTATGATCAGAATACTGAAGCTGCGTGAACTGTCAAGTAAAAGGCACACCTCAAAAAATATATATTAGGAATCCTGTTAAAACCTGTTTTTAAGACAAAAACAACTCCCGCTCAGAGTAGATTTGAGGATGATGTTAAGACACTGCCTCTACACAAACTATGAGCCAGGAGTAAAATCAACTCATAAAACTTTATCTCAGCTGGTTATCATGACAGTTTGAGGTACTGCAAAGGAAATATAGTAATTACCCTTGTTGCAAATGATGGGGAATAACCAATCGCGATGAGACATTGCCAGCTGTGAATTCAATTGCATGTTTCAAAAAACCACCTTGAATGTGACTGTACATCAAATATTTCAATGGTAAATCATTTTTGCCTGAAACTATTACTTTGCCACTCATAAGTAATATGTTGGCATCCATATATATATATATATATATATATATATATATATATAGATATATATATATATAGATGGATGGATAGATTTTGCTAATTCTGATGGCTGTTAAAAGCGTAATTTTGACGATATTACTGTTATTTCAACACACTCGTCACTCCCGTTTAACAATTCTGTATCACTTTGGCACAGTAGGCGTCAATGCCTATACGTTGGGCAATTGCAGGCATCTGGGGCTTATGTTAACTTTGATTGTGTTCGAGGAAAATGATTGAAAGATTTAACGTTGTATGCAACGTTGTCAACATTATCGGCAAGTCACTTATCTTATTATTGACGCTTGGCTTTTGCGCTAAAGCGATTTAGAGTTTTTAAACGGGAGTGACGAGAGTGTTGATATAACGGTAATATTGTCAAAATTACGCTTTTAACAACCATCAGAATTGGTAAAAAAAATAAAAAATAAATGCATGCCAACATATTAGGCAATAATTAAGAGTTGGTAAAGTGATCGTGTCAGGCGAAAATTATATCAAATATTTTACCACTGCAACATTTTATGTACAGTCACTGTGGTTGTCTGAAGCGTGACATAGAGTTAGTTCACATCTGGAGATGCCTCGTCGCGATTGGTTATTCCCCATAATTTGCAACAATGTCAACGTTAATGTGTGCCATCGCTATGTTTCCTTAAAACCACGACAGTCTGAGGTACCGCAAAGGAAAGATGGTGATGACGCTCATTGCCTTTGTTGTATTGATGGGGAATAACCTATCGCCAGCTGTCACTTCGATAGTACGCTTCATACAACCACAGTGACTGTAGCCTACATCAAATGTTGCAATGATAAAACGTTTTGATATAATTTTCGCATGACGCGGTCACTTTGCCTACTCTTAATTATTGCCTAATATCAAAGACACTACAAAACTCTGTGCTAATATGTTGGCATGCATAACCGTTTTTTTTTTAACCAATTCTGATAGTCTTTGAAAGCGGAATTTTGACAACATTGCCGTTATATCAAAACACTCGTCACACCCCCGTTCAACATTTCGAAATCGCATTGGCACAGTAGTCATCAATCAAGTCACTTGACAATGATGTTGCATACAGAGTTGTATACAATGTTTGAAAGGCCTATCATTTTCATCGAACACAATCAAAGTTAACATAAACCCAAGATGCTTTCACTTGCCCAATTTATTGTCATGCCCAATGCAGGCATCTTTTTTCTTAACAACGCTCCAGAGGGATACATTGGAATCATGTTGGTAATTACATAATCGATAGAAAAACGTGTTTATTTATTATCCTAGTGGTTATAAGTATTTAGGCATGTCATGTGAAATAGCCCTCGTGAAATAACTGTCAATAGTGCAAGATATAAGGCTTATGGTTGAATATGGGTGTAGATTATTTATGGTTTGATCATATCAAAATGCACAGGAACCACATACTCTATTATCAAGAAATACCTGCTGGTAACTCTTAACTGGTTAGGACATTGCGTGTGGTGTCCAAAAAATCTGTCGACTATAGTGGACTTTTATGACTAAAGAGGCTTCATGCATAGCTTTTATTTTTACCCATAAGAGTAGGAGTAAAATGTCTCTATTCTCAGCACTTACAATTTTCTACTCGGAGACGCTTTGTGGATATGGCCCCAGGTTTTAACAAAATTCTTAGGTTCTTTTTCTGAGATGCTTTGTGGATACGGACCCTGGTCCTGGAACAGTTCATTCTGAATCAATAAACATACACGAAGACCCCTCATTTACAAACAGCAGATCATATTTTGTAAAGATACACTATCCAAATACTGGTCTCTCTTGCTAAATAGATTTGTGTATTATCTCAATGAGACAAACCCGTCTAAACAAAGGTTACATGGACATCAATACACCCAAGAGGCAGTACAAACCAGTCTCACTGTCCTGGAAGTCTGGCAGGGTGAGGTGGAGGCCGCTGGGTTTGCGGTTGAGTGGAAGTGGCTCTGGTAGGTGGATACTGCTGCTGTCATCCCCCTCACTGCAACGCCACATGGCAGTTAATCAATACACAGCAGAATCCTTCCCAGCTCCCACTCAGCAACAGCCATTATAGCCACGCACCCAGTGCAGTAGACAAACACACTCACAAGCACACACATGCATGCACACACCCACACATGAAACACAAACACATTATAGACACAGAGACAGACACCCACATGTAACACACTCATTAACCACATAAACAGAGAGACAGGCAGGCAGGCGGACATATAGACATATACACACACCCATACACACACCTGGTACGTGTGAAGTCATAGCGGCTCTGCCATAGCTGCAGCATGTCTTGGCAGGTCTGGAGTGCAACGCCCGGCCCATACAGAGCCTCCTCCAGCTTCACCTTAGTGAACAGCAGACTGGGTGACAAGGAGCACAAACAGCAACACATCAACACAGCATGCATCAATTAGTACACCATTAGCACTTTACACATCGATACACACATTGGTGTGCTGTACCATTTCCTTGACACATCAGGAAAAAACACCCCCCCCCCACACACACACACACATTGGCTCAATATTGACACAACATTGCTGTGGTTGCTAGGTTAGCACATACTGTTGGCACATCAACTAGGACCTGATGCTACCATCATATAGGATAAGCATGTTTATCACTGTATGTTCATAGAGCTTTGGTGGGAACTGTGTGAGTCTGGAGGGTTACAATATGCTTCAGTGGGAGGCTGAGCTGGGAAAGGAAGAGAGAGGTACAGTATGTGAAGGGACAATACAGAAAGAGGGAGAGAGAAAGAGTCAGGGCCCTTACTCATCTGTGAGAGAGAGAGAGAGAGAGAGAGAGAGAGAGAGAAAGAGGGACTTAAAGCCCCAAAGCGGATGCCTGTCTGTCTGCCTGCTGTCTGTCTCTTCCTGTCTCCCTGCTCCCCCAACTGGAGCCTCTTCAAATGATTCCTCTCTCTGCTCACCTCTTACTGACAGAGAGCTTGGGTTGGGCACTATCCAGATTTTCATACCGTCATACCGTTTCTGTACCATACCAGGGTATACGGTATTACCGGAAGTGCACACAGGGGGCGCTATTGTTTGACTCGCAAAACAAGTTAGGCAACAGGGATCTTGAATCAGGAAGGGATTGAATGTCTCTGCTGTAACCAAGAAGCTTGATCTTGACATCTAGCCACTTAGCTAGCAAGGTAGAAAACCAAATGCATAGCTGGAGTCCTGAGTTGGATATCATTTATTTGACACAGCTTAGATTTCTTATAGTTATACTTAACTCATAGTTAGTTATAAGCAATGGCGTAGCACGCACCCCCGCAGCACCCGCGAGACGGGGTTGCCCCCAACCCAGAATTATACCGTCAGTTTTTGAAAATACTCCGGTATACATCGCCCAAGCCTAAAGATAGCACTGGTGATCAATAGCACAGCCAGACGGCCGGCAGCAGGGGAAAAACACCCGGTGAAATGTGGCTCGTTACCGGTTAACGGGTGGGTGGAAGGGCTGGGGTGATGGAGGGAGGGATGGGGGATGGAGGGGCGAGAGGAGGGGAGAGAGATATGCACAAAGTGTCATCTGACATGAGGATGAAAACTGTTGCTGACAGACGTGGTGTTACGGATACACCTGTCAGCGGGGCCAGTGGGGGCTGAGGGTTTCCTATTAGCTACCGTGCAGAGCAGCGTTTAGTAGAGGAGTGGTGTGCCGTGTGTTAGTGGGCTTCCTACTGTGTGTGTGTGTGTGTGTGTGTGAGTGTGTGTGTATGCAAGCAGGCACACACACACATCTTGTGACATGCCGCAAGATGAATGCAGAATCAAAGCCTGGGATTAATCATTTTCTTTAGAACAAACTGCGAGAGAACACTCTCTCTCTGGCCTCCCTTCCCACAGCCCCCTCAGCTCTTCCGCTTTGTGCTAAAAACGCATTTCAAATTGGAAATGCACGGCTGTTTACTAGCTGATAACAATTTCAAACAGACAGAGATAAAAAAAAAGACGGGAAAAAGAGAGAGATAAAAAGACAGTGGCGTTTCCCAGTTGTCTACTTATAAAGCCACGCCGACCATTTAAGAATGCAACAGGCTATTACTGCATTTTAAGATAAAAGCTCAATAAAAACATCTCAAATATTAGGACAACGTCTACACATTTCAACTGTTTCATCCAATTGCTCTCTGCTATTAAGTATTTACTGTAGCATCATATGGCTCGAAGAGATGTTTGTCTTTGGGGGGGGGGGGGGGGTCTCCTACGCTACCTATGGAAGTGGCGTACGAGACGTGAGAAATGAATCGAGATTTGCGTCTTTACACTACAGGAACGTGTGTGTACGCGGGTATTTTTATCGTAGAGTAAATGCTTTCTATTTGGGGAACAAGAAAGACAGAAAGTGAGAGAGAAAACACGAGGATTCAGTGTGTGCTACAACAAATTGACAGTCTGTGCTGCTGTGGTGCAGAGATCCGATGACTAGCGTCACATGCACATACTGTACATGCATGTCATTGTGCACGTATGCTATTCAAACCAAATCCTCTTCAGCACAAATTCTTCACACATTCCCTCTTTCTCCATAACAACTGATGTTGACTGCTCCCTCCGCCGATATGACCTCTTGGTTGCCGGGGCGATGGGCATTCCTGGCGCAGGGAGGGCTGTGACGGGCTGAGCCTGGCAAAAAGCTCTTAAATGGATCAAAGCAGTCAAATGTCTCTATGGAGAAGGAATGTGTCTGCATATGCATATGAGGGAGAGAAATCACTAGAACATAAGCTTTAGATTATACATATATATACAGTGGGGAGAATAAGTATTTGATACACTGCCGATGTTGCAGGTTTTCCTACTTACAAAGCATGTAGAGGTCTGTCATTTTTATCATAGGTACACTTCAGCTGTGAGAGACGGAATCTAAAACAAAAATCTAGAAAATCACATTGTATGATTTTTAAGTAATTAATTTGCAATTTATTGCATGACATAAGTATTTGATACATCAGAAAAGCAGAACTTAATATTTGGTACAGAAACCTTTGTTTGCAATTACAGAGATCATACGTTTCCTGTAGTTCTTGACCAGGTTTGCACACACTGCAGCAGGGATTTTGGCTCACTCCTCCATACAGACCTTCTCCAGATCCTTCAGGTTTCGGGGCTGTCGCTGGGCAATACGGACTTTCAGCTCCCTCCAAAGATTTTCTATTGGGTTCAGGTCTGGAGACTGGCTAGGCCACTCCAGGACCTTGAGATGCTTCTTACGGAGCCACTCCTTAGTTGCCCTGGCTGTGTGTTTCGGGTCATTGTCATGCTGGAAGATCCAGCCACGACCCATCTTCAATGCTCTTACTGAGGGAAGGAGGTTGTTGGCCAAGATCTCGCGATACATGGCCCCATCCATCCTCCCCTCAATACGGTGCAGTCGTCCTGTTTTGCAGAAAAGCATCGCCAAAGAATGATGTTTCCACCTCCATGCTTCACGGTTGGGATGGTGTTCTTGGGGTTGTACTCATCCTTCTTCTTCCTCCAAACACAGCGAGTGGAGTTTACACCAAAAAGCTCTATTTTTGTCTCATCAGACCACATGACCTTCTCCCATTCCTCCTCTGGATCATCCAGATGGTCATTGGCAAACTTCAGACGGGCCTGGACATGCGCTGGCTTGAGCAGGGGGACCTTGCGTGCGCTGCAGGATTTTAATCCATGACGGCGTAGTGTGTTACTAATGGTTTTCTAAGAGACTGTGGTCCCAGCTCTCTTCAGGCCATTGAACAGGTCCTGCCGTGTAGTTCTGGGCTGATCCCTCACCTTCCTCATGATCATTGATGCCCCACGAGGTGAGATCTCTTCTTCCATTTTCTAATAATTGCACCAACAGTTGTTGCCTTCTCACCAAGCTGCTTGCTTATTGTCCTGTAGCCCATCCCAGCCTTGTGCAGATCTACAATTTTATCCCTGATGTCCTTACACAGCTCTCTGGTCTTGGCCATTGTGGAGAGGTTGGAGTCTGTTTGATTGAGTGTGTGGACAGGTGTCTTTTATACAGGTAACGAGTTCAAACAGGTGCAGTTAATACAGGTAATGAGTGGAGAACAGGAGGGCTTCTTAAAGAAAAACTAACAGGTCTGTGAGAGCCGGAATTCTTACTGGTTGGTAGGTGATCAAATACTTATGCCATGCAGTAAAATGCAAAATAATTACTTAAAAATCATACAATGTGATTTTCTGGATTTTTGTTTTAGATTCCGCCTCTCACAGTTGAAGTGTACCTATGATAAAAAATGACAGACCTCTACATGCTTTGTAAGTAGGAAAACCTGCAAAAAAAAGTTTGGACACACCTACTCATTCAAGGATTTTTCTTTATTTTTACTATTTTCTACATTGGAGAATAATTGTGAAGACATCTAAACTATGAAATAACACATAAGGAATTATGTTGTAACCAAAAAAGTGTTAAACAAATCAAAATATATTTATATTTTAGATTCTTCAAAGTAGCCACCCTGTGCCTTGATGATAGATTTGCACACTCTTGGCATTTTTTCAACCAGCTTCATGAGGAATGCTTTTCCAACAGTCTTGAAGGAGTTCCCACATATGCGGAGCACTTGTTGGCTGCTTTTCCTTCACTCTGCGGTCCAACTCATCCCAAACCATCTCAATTGGGTTGAGGTTCGTGTGATTGTGGAGGCCAGGTCATCTGATGTAGCACTCCATCACTCTCGTTCTTGGTCAAATAGCCCTTACACAGCCTGGAGTTGTGTTTTGCGTCATTGTTCTGCTGGAAAACAAATCACAGTTCCACTAAGCGCAAACCAGATGGGATGGCGTATCGCTAGTGTCACCAGTAAAGCACCCCGACACCATCACACCTCCTCCTCCATGCTTCATGGTGGGAACCACACATGCGGAGATCATCCGTTCACCTACTCTGCATCTCACAAAGACAAGGCTGTTGGAACCAAAAGTCACGAATTTGGACTCATCAGACCAAAGGACAGATTTCCACCGGTCTAATGTACATTGCTCGTGTTTCTTAGCCCAAGCAAGTATCTTCTTATTATTGGTGTCCTTTAGTAGGCCTTTTTCCTTCTGGTAGGCCGTCATTGTAAATAAGAATTTGTTCTTAACTGACTTGCCTAGTTAAATAAAGGTTTAATAAATAAATAAATAAATATTTGTGGTTTCTTTGCAGCAATTCGACCATGAAGGCCCGATTCACGCAGTCTCCTCTGAACAGTTGATGTTGAGATGTGTCTGATACTTGAACTCTGTGAAGCATTTATTTGGGCTGCAATTTCTGAGGCTGGTAACTCTAATGAACTTATCCTCTGCAGCAGAGGTAACTCAGGGTCTTCCTTTTCTGTTGACGGTCCTCACGAGAGCCAGTTTCATCATAGTGCTTGATGGTTTTTGCGACTGCACTTGAAGAAACTTCAAATTTCTTGACATTTTCCGGATTAACTGACCTTCATGTCTTAAAGTAATGATGGACTGTCATTTCTCTTTGCTTATTTGAGTTGTTCTTGCCATAATATGGACTTGGACTTTTACCAAATAGGGCCTTCTTCTGTATACCAACCCTATCTTGTCACAACATAACTGAATGGCTCAAACGCATTAACTGGGTTAATGGCTGGGGGGGAAGTATTGAGTAGCTTGGATGAATAAGGTGCCCAGAGTAAACTGCCTGCTACTCAGGCCCAGAAGCTAAGATATGCATAAATAGTAGATTTGGATAGAAAACACTCTGAAGTTTCTGAAACTGTTTGAATGATGTCTGTGAGTATAACAGAACTCATATGGCAGGCAAAAACCTGAGAAAAAAATCCAACCAGGAAGTGGGAAATCTGAGGTTTGTAGGTTTTTAAGTCTTTGCCTATCCAATATACAGTGTAAAATTTGGTTTGATTGCACTTCCTGAGGCTTCCACTAGATGTCAACAGTCTTTAGAACCTTGTTTCAGGCTTCTACTGTGAAGGGGGAGCGAATAAGAGCTGTTTGAGTCAGGTGTCTGGCAGAATCCCATGAGCTAAGTCAGGCGCGCGGCCGTGAGAGCGAGCTCTGTTCCTTTTCATTTCTAAAGACAAAGGAATTGTCCGGTTGGAATATTATTGAAGATTTATGATAAAAAACATCCTAAAGATTGATTCTATACATCGTTTGACATGTTTCTACGAACTGTAACGCCTTGTGAATTTGGATTTGTGAACTAAGTGTGTGAACAAAAAGGAGGTATTTGGACATAAATGATGGACTTTAATGAACAAAAAAAAATGTATTGTGGAACTGGGATTCCTGGGAGTGCATTCCGATGAAGATCAAAGATAAGTGAATATTTATAATGCTATTTCTGACTTCTGTTGACTCCACAACATGGCGGGTATCTGTATGGCTTGTTTTGGTCTCTGAGCGCTGTACTCAGATTATTCCATGGTGTGCTTTCGCTGTAAAGCTTTTTTGAAATCTGACACAGTGGTTGCATTAAGGAGAAGTATATCTTTAATTCCATGCATAACACTTGTTTTTTCATCAACTAATATGATGAGTATTTCTGTAAATTGATGTGGCTCTCTGCAAAATCACTGGATGTTTTAGAAGCAAAATATTACTGAACATAACACGCCAATGTAAACTGAGATTTTTGGATATAAATATGAACTTTATCGAACAAAACATGACATGAAGTCCTATGAGTGCCATCTGATGAAGATCATCAAAGGTTAGTGATTAATTTTATCTCTATTTCTGCTTTTTGTGACTCCTCTCTTTGGCTGGAAAAATGGCTGTGTTTTTCTGTGACTTGGCGCTGATCTAACATAATGGCATGGTATGCTTTCGTCGTAAAGCCTTTTTCAAATCGGACACTGTTGTGGGATTAACAACAAGTTTATCTTTAAAATGTTGTATAATACTTGTATGTTTGAGGAATTTTAATTATGAGATTTCTGTTGTTTGAATTTGGCACCCTGCACTTTCACTGGCTGTTGTCAAATCGATCCCATTAACGGGATTTCAGCTGTAAGAAGTTTTAAAGAAAGAAATTCCACAAATTAACTTTTAACAAGGCACACCTGTTAATTGAAATGCATTCCAGGTGACTACCTCATGAATCTGGTTGAGAGAATGCCAAGAGTGTGTAAAACTGTTATCAAGGCAAAGGGTGTCTACCTTGAAGAATCTCAAATATAAAATACACTTTTCTGGTTACTACATGACTTTATAGGTTTTATTAAATAGTTTTGATGTCTTCACTATTATTCTACAATGTAGAAAATAGTAAAAATAAATAAAAACCCTGGAATGAGTAGGTGTGTCCAAACTTTTGACTGGTACTGTATATATATATATATTTAGCTACAAATACGATATAAATGCAACAATGTTTGATTCGCTCTGTCCTTCTCTGACTCCATATTTCTTTATTTATCTGTCTCTATATCACATTCCTTTACCGCTATCTATTTTCATTGTACCCCTCTCTTCTTGACACCATAGAGACCAACACTGACCCCAAATGGTCGTGCTGTGAAGAACATGTGGCTTAGATCATTATTGCAGACTCTAGGGTGAGGTGGCACTGCGAAATAATCAAAATAGCACGTGGCTTTCAAATATGCATATTCTTCTTATAGCAAGGCAACACCGTGGCACGGGCCAATTGCATGGTTGACTAATAATGTGTGTCTGTGGTTTATCATTACTGCATAATGTTGTCTGCTTCTCAGAGAGAGAGAGGGAGTACTGCAACTCCAACCTACATGGAAGAGTTGGGGTCAGTGCGGCAGTGTGAAAAGGGTAAGGGTGTGTGAGGGTAGACTCCTCAGCGCAGTGCGGATGCCTGGTCTGGCACATCTAAATAAGGCCTTCAGTGAGTGTGTGTGGCTCTGGTGAGGAGCTCAGACACCCTATCCCCACACAGAGGTCTGGGCCTGAGCCTCCAGAGCACCCGGCTGGGTGACACACACCAGAGTTAGTCTCACACTTGCTCACTCTCTAACTCACACTCTCACTCTCACTCACACTCTAACTCACACACAGATCCATAATACAGGAGAGTGGCGACCTACTTGAAGTTCTCAGGGTGTTGGCTGAGCGCTAGTGTGAGGGTTTCGAGGGCGTGTTGGTGGTGTTTCTGGGCACTAAGCAGAAGGGTCAGTAGGTGGAGGGAGTGCAGGTCATCCCCTCGCAGAGACAGAGCCACCTGCAGGGGATCCATGGCAGCTGCCACCTGCTCACACACACACATACCCACAGTGAATAGGTAGAGGAGAAACCGAAGGACAAGAGACGCAGAAGATCCAAGATGAAGAACCACTATGAGGAGCCGTAATACAGTATATGTGTGTGTGCCAGTGCTGACTGACCTGGCGTACAAGAGCCAGCTGGAGAGACAAGTAGAGAGCAATCTTAGCATCATGGGGATCCATTGCATGGGCTCTTCAGAGGAGAGAGGTCACACTCAATGACAATGCAGAATAACACACAAACTGTAGTGTACGCTAACTATAAAAACAAACACACAGGTTAAGACCAACCTAGATTGACAGAATGGCCTTGTGGTTAGATTGTCCGCCCTGAGATTGGAAGGTTGGGAGTTTGATCCCCGGCTGAGTCATACAAAAGACTGTAAAAATGGGACCAGATGCGTCTCTGCTTGGCACTCAGCATTAAGGAGATAGATGGGGGGTAAGGCCCTGCAATAGACTAGCGTCCTGTCCAGGGGGTGTACTTGTACATCAAGCTGCCTCACGCTACAGAAACAAGAGCTAGGCTCCTGCTCCTATGAGCCGTTCTGAATTGCACAAGCCAAGCCTCGTGGCAAAGGCTATTTACTTAGACGGACAGAGAGAGGTTGGTACGTACTTATGCAGATTTTGCAGTGCTCGTCTGTTGAACCCATCCCGATCAGCTTTCAGAGTGGCTGGAGAGAGATTAGGTACAGATGAACAAATCCATCAGTGGAAAACAAGGCATTTTGGGCGACATTTTCATGGTGGATTATAATGAGGTTTACGGTATTTATCGCAGTTCTGAATTCTGAAAATTTTAGTCGCCCTTTGTGAGTACCAACTCATATTCATTCCTACACAATTCACCTCTGAATGAAATACTGCACAGGCGACGGGGAAGGCCAATTAAGAAAGTATGGATTATCAGGACAAGTGAGTTCAGTGGGTCCTCTCAGTGGCGGATTCCCGGTGAATCGGGACAAGGGCCACCGTTTGTTAGAGGAAAACAATCCTGCCTCGTAGAGCAGCTCATAGTGGTGTCTCTTACCGTCAGAGGCCTGCAGACTGCAGCACAGCCCCACAGTCAGGTACGCACGGGACAGGAACTCTGCAGCCTCCTCTCCCATGGACACCACACTCTGAGACAGGGCCTCAGCCTCCTCCAGCTATCACACACAGATACACGCAACGATAACAGTCCGATGTGCTATGGGTCCCTAGAAGTACAGTGTCTAGTCTGCTGAAGTACTTACTAACCTTGTGAGCTCAACTGTGAGCTCAAGTGTTTAAAGGCATGTTCAGTTGGTTTTCGGATTGTCTTGTTTAGTGAGCTTTTGTGTTTGTATAGTATAGAGCGTTTGTATAGTCTCAAGGGCTGTATCGTGGACATTGTGTGGTTAGTTTAAGGACACTGTAGATTCAGGTGAAGAACAGCGCACTCGAGTCCCCCGGCAAAGAGTGCCAGACTGCAGTCAGTGTGGCTGAGCTGGGACGAGGTAAAAGCGTGTCACTCAGTGTGAGGTATGGGGAGGGGTCGGTGAATTGCCTTTGACACGGTGCCAGCAGAACAGCAGGACATCTGCTTAGACTCTCCCTGACTATCCCCCCTCCCCTTTACTCTCTCTTTCTATCTCTCCCCTCCCTCATCATCCTCCTCCTCATTCTCTATCCCTCTCTTTCTCAGAATACAGACACTATCAACAAAGTTCCATACAATAGAAAGAAAGAGAGCCATTGTGTTATTATGGGATATATCCATTTGAATTGAGTTCCTTTTTGACAGTGTCCATTTTGATTTAAACAAAACATATTTGCCCATGGAAATGGCTAAACATTTAGGAGATAAAGGTGCTCCTTTATTCAAGAGCATGTTGTGTCTCTACCGATGGCGGGCACAACACAAATGACCCAACTCAGATGATGTCAAATTAGGATCTAAGCTACAGTTGACACGTTTTTAGATCATGTTTAATGACATAAATGTTGTTGCTTTTTTAAACTTTTTTTCTCCAAGACATTTTAAAATAGTTTGACAACCCTGCTTGTAAGCTTTTAAATTTTGTCAATCTCAACAGTTTTTTTTTATATTTTCCAGTGATTCATTTAAAAAATATATATTGTTTAATTCTAACATAAGATTATTCAAATATGCATTATTAAATGCTCCAGAGGTAATTTCCTTCGCATGTTTTTCTAGATTTAGAACATAAAACAACATTTAAAAAGCAAACATTATGCTTTAGGTCTAGTAAAGCAAATACTTCAAAAGTTTAAGCATACTGTACATTGTAGAACAGTAAAAAAATATATATCTGAATATTTACAACAACAAAAAAATCTTAAGGGGGTTAACCATCAGTGACGGAATTGACAAGCCACTGACAGAGTTGACAGAAGATACTCAAAACAGACATATTTTTGCCTCTAAAAATACAAGTTCAATACAAACATTTGTAAGATATGGAAAACGATTCATTTTCAAATCTCCAATAAAAACATAACTATTCTAATAGTTCATAACTTTTAGCAGGGAGTGTCTACCAGAGTTGTTGCCAGAGAACTTAATGTTCATTTCTCTACCATAAGCCGCCTTCAACATCGTTTTAGAGAATTTGGTAGTACGTCCAACTGGCCTCACAACAGCAGACCACGTGTAACCATGCCAGCACAGGACCTCCACATCTGGCTTCTTCACCTGCGGGACCATCTGAGACCAGCCACATGCACAGCTGATGAAACTGTGGGTTTGCACAACCGAGGAATTTCTGCACAAACTATCAGAAACCGTCTCAGGAAGCTCATCTGCGTGCTCGTCGTCATCAACAGGGTCTTGACCTGACTGCAGTTTGGCATCGTAACCGACTTCAGTGGGCAAAATGCTCGCTCACCTTCGATTGCCACTGACACACTGGAGAAATGTGCTCTTCATGGATACATCTCAGTTTCAACTGTACTGGGCAGACAGTGTGTATGGCGTCGTGTGGGCGAGTGGTTTTCTGATGTCAATGTTGTGAACGGAGTACCCCATGGTGGCAGTGGGGTTATGGTACAACGGACACAATTGCATTTTATCGATGGCAATTTGAATGCACAGAGATACCGTGACAAGATCCTAAGGCCCATTGTCGTGTCATTCATCCGCCGCCATCACCTCATGTTTCAACATGATAATGCACAGCCCCACGTTGCAAGGATCTGTACACAATTCCTGGAAGCTGAAAATGTCCCAGTTCTTCCATGGCCTGCATACTCTCCAGACTTGTCACCCATTGAGCATGTTTGGGATGCTCTGGATCGACGTGTACGACAGCTTGTTCCAGTTCCCGCCAATATCCAGCAACTTCGCACAGCTACTCTATTCCTAGTCATGTAATAGGGCCTAATTAGGGCCTAATGTATTTATTTACATTGATTGATTTCCTTATATGAACTGTAACTCAGTAAAATCTTAGAAATTGTTGCATGTTGCATTTATATTTTTGTTCAGCATAATAATATTGAAGAAAATTGGAAAATCCTGAAAACAAATATTTTCCCTTATTAAACTCCCTAAATGTAATTTTTACAATCAAATAATACAACAAAAATCATATATATTTCTTTCAACTATAAAAATAACGTTCCCCAGTCGGACACAAATCCATATTGGTCACTCCACTCCTACCAACTAGGGGTCAAAGACCCTCGAATGACTCTAGTCCCAAAGTCCCAGACAATACAGTGCAAATGTGTAGTTCCAAGGTCGGTGAAAGGGTCAAGATGTGTGTAATTTGTTGCTCTTTGGTCCCATAGTATCCTATTGTGATTATGGCTGTAAGCTCCTTAGTCTCCCTATCCACCTCTGATCTCTAGCCCCTCTGTTGCCATGCCACCATGCGTCTCCTAATCCTACACTACCCCCCTCCTGGATCAACAACAGGCCCGGCATTGCTAGGCTGGTTATCACAGTGGTTGGGCGGAGGTGGGCGTTTGTGTGGAGCGCTGTTATGTAATAATGGTTGCAGCGATTCTGAATGGTGACCGACTGCCTGTATGGATGGTATGCATAGCATGTAGTGTAAAGGTATCGTCAAATAGAGAGAGACTGTGTGTGTCATTCACCCAATGCAGTTGGCCGATGCAGACTTTGGCGGCCAACATGGGCAGTGAGGGGTCTTCGGGTCTCATCCTGGCACACTCCTTGAGCACAGACACGGCGCCCACACCCTGTAAAACACAGGCACACACACATGGTCACTGACACATCGAGAAAAGTCGTCACACACACACACTCTCTAATGCTTACGCACACTCTCCTACAGCAGTGACAGAGACAAACTAGTCTACTGACATAACAGGAGCATAGATCACACACATATTTACTTTCCGTATAGAATAACACAGAAAGGGAGTCATATAGGTCATTCATCAATGCACTACACACACACACACTCTCTCTCGCTCCCTCACACACACACTCTCTCGCTCCCTCACACACACAGCTGGCCCTAAATAGAAGCAGATCCGACGACACTGAGGCCCCCCCCCCCCCATCCTTATAGGGAGCAGCCTATTTCCAGAGTTCTGCATTGATCTGCGGTGTCACCTCATCCTGCAGGCAGCCAGGCTAGGGAGGAGATCAATTCTCCTGTTTCACTCGGGAGGGTTCCAGATCTTTCTATCTGTCACACTCCTCATCTTTCGTTATCACTCAGTCCTTCTGGTTCACGCATTCTACTGATTAACGCGCACACAACCTCACAGCAACATTTAGAGGATGAGTGATCACATATGCTTGCGAGCAGGTAGTAGTGCCAGATTTGAGTAGGATGGTGTGTGTGTGTGTGCGCGGGGGGGGGCGTGTGAAAAGATATGTCGATGAGCTCACCTTCCCACACGCCATGAGTGACAAGCCCAACTGGTGCCAGAGGTGGAACTCATTAAATGAGAACTTCATGGCCCGCTCCAGACACTGGAGGACACACACACACAAACACACACAGATGCATTTGAGATATCAACCCACATTGTTGAAGGAGAGTGAGGTTTAGATGAGGGTTAGATGTTCATTTGACTAGCGGCCCACACCATGACACCTATGAGAGGAACGACGTCAGTCAGGCAGACAGACATAACCAGTGGCTTGTTGTTAGCAAGACTAGTGGTACCCTGCGTGGCCCCAACACGTGAGAGGGTTCACCTGTCTGGCCTAGTGAGGCAGTGCTCTATCTCATTCACCTGGAGAGAAAAACACTGCCAATCTGAATGTAAAGAGAGAGAAGCCTGGGTAAGCTAGAGAGAGAGAGAGAGAGAGAGAAAGAAAAAGGAGAGAAATAGAGAAAGAGGGTGAGAGAGACAGAGATTCTCTTAGAGAAAGAACGAGAGAGTCCCTAAACCTGCTCGAAAGTGTACGACACAACAAGGGCACGAAACAGTTATCGGAGGCAAAGCTTTCCCTTCACACTGTGTAGCTAGTTAGGTTTTAGTACTTTGGCCTCCAGTGTTTTCGAGGCAGGCTTACCTCAGACAGCATGGCATACTGCCCCCTCCTGGCCATGCCGATGCTCAGCAGGTCGTAGACAGAGGTGGCGTCCTGCAAACTGGTCTCCCGCTCCTCCTTATGGTCGGGGGCTCGGCTGATGACTGCGTCTCCGCTGGCCTATAGGAGGCGGAGGGGGGGGGGGGGGGTCACATAGCTGTCTAGGATCCGATTCATACCAAGACTGTTGCGGTAGAAGGCCTATGAAGTGGCTTAATCTGCTGGTGTCCTTTCCTTCACCTGTATAGACAGGACTAGCGAAAGCAGACAGACAGACAGACAGACAGACAGACAGACAGACAGACAGACAGACAGACAGACAGACAGACAGACAGACAGAGAGAGAGAGAGACACAGAGAGAGAGAAAGAGAGAGAGATATATGTCTCACCGTAGACTCTGTGATGAGCAGCAGGAGCACAGCCTCCTCAACCACGTCCTGGGGACAGAAGACGCTGCAGGGAAACAAAGGAAACGTGAGCAGGAAGTGACACGTCACGCAACTGCCCCGCGCCATAGCTGGATCGCAGGGAGCGTCCTGTTTCTACTTCACCTGCTCTGGTGATATAACACAACCCTCCGACTAACCCGACAGTATCACAGTACGCCACTCTCTCAGGTGTCTCTCACGTGCACGTGTATAGTACACGTGTACACGTTTGTGCACGTGCTCGTCTTAACTGCCCTCTGGCTGAGCCCATGACGTACCAACTAAAGATACAATTGCAAGATACTACCAGGGCACTTCTAAACAAGTAACCCATGACAACGAATCTGCAATTGATTTCCCTGAGTGCATTCTCACTCGTGCATGTGGTCTGGGGTGTAGGGTTTGATATCGTCTTGAGGATAGCGCAGACCCATAAGATCATATGGCAGAGATGGCGGAACGGCCAAAGGTAAGTCCCTGACAAAGCCTTTGAAGTTCGACTATTTGCATGGGAGACGAATAGAAATGGTCTCAGTGCGACATCTTGGAGCCTTGGGGGGGGGGGGGGGGGGGGCAATGGAAGTGTGAACGCAACGTACAGTACGTGTGCTTCTATAGGAGAGGTGGCTGAAGTATACCATTGATCACCGAGCACTATAGTAGCATGGATAAATGCCTTAGCCGCAGAGCTCCTAGCCAATACGAGGTCAGAAAGTGGCGAGAACAAGTTATGTTCCATGTGTGGGTTTTGTATCACTGGAACAGTGGACGCCTGGGCCTCTAGGGAGGCCTGTCTTTGACTGTATTGATGCTCTGGGGCTATTTGAGCTCAACGGTTCAGTAGGAGTACACACAACCCCACTGTAGGGGAATGTGAGCTAATCTCTCAAGCCAGTGCTAATGTTGAATGGGGATTGAGTAATACCAGTGGATTAATGGGACTACACATGAATAGAAAAGAAAGAGAGGGGAGAGAAAGGGAGGGAGAGAGAGAGAGAGAGAGGGGTAGGAAGGAAGGAAATAGGTAGGAGGTATCGACCTGTCAGTACTGTAGCGTTGGGGTTGTTTGGGAGAGGGGTACATGGCATCCTTTGGGCCGGCGTTCCCTTCTCTCTGCAGCCAGGCGGAGGGTGGGAGAGACATGGGCGCCCAGTAGCTGTCCTCACTCACCGAGCTCAGCAACACCTCAGCCAGCTTCCGCGCTGCAGCCTACGAGACACGTTTAACGTAACGTAACGCCACAGAACACGACTAGGATTTAACTAGAGCCAGGACCGTTTTCCTGACTTTTTCCTGACGTAAACATAAAATACATATCCTCACCTTCCTGAAGCTCTGGGAGCCCCGAGACTCCACCACCCTGAGGACCCTGCGCAGCTGGTGGGCTCCCTGGGCCAGGTGCCTGACAGACAGACAGACAGACAGACAGACAGACAGACAGACAGACAGACAGAGACAGACAGACATGCGGACAGACATGCGGACAGACATGCGGACAGACATGCGGACAGACATGGTTCCACCTAAGTATAAATGAGTGGAGCGCAATCGTGCCACTACAAGCAATAACTCTGTCCTATCTGAGGTGCAATACTGACACCTACTGGTCAAAAACAAAAGTGCCACTCGCTGTTGCTGAAATCACAATGCACTGTTCCAGAGCGGAACAGTGTCTTCGACTGCTCTACTGGGCCATTGACTCACCCCCTATGCAGCAGGCACAGGTATGCACTCTGTAGAGCCGCCTGCTGGAAGAAGCCCAGGTCAATGTCCAGTGGTGGAGGGGCCAAGCTGGTCTTAGCTGCTTTAGAACTAGGGTTGACCACCATCTGCTAATACAACATTAAAAACTTCAGTTGGTAAACACATATACCAAGTAGTTTTGTGCTGCTTTTCATCATGAAATAACACGCATTATCTGCAATGGGGGGTAGAAACACCCAACAAAAACACACACACACACACACAGACACACACACCTTATCGAGTTCTTGCAGGTAAACGAGAGAGGTGTCACAGGCCCTCAGGTAGCAGGAAAGACATTCCTCCTCTCTCTCAGACAGACGGACACGGGAGGCAGCTGACACTGCCTGGTGGTCCAGGGACAGACCTGAGAGAGAGATAGAGAGAGAGAAAGAGAGTCAGAAAGAGAGTCCGAAAGAGAGTGAGAAAGAGAGTCAGAGAGAGAGACAGACAGAACGTTTTTTAGTTAGGTGATGCATTTGACACTGAAAACAAATAATACTGTTGCTGGTAGGAAGACGCCAGTTTGTTTAGTATGGATAATGTGACATTTCGAGACAGTCAGTAGATGGCTGGAGGGGGAATGCGGTTACTGGCATAAATAAATAGCGTGAGAGGAGACCTCCAGGACTGCAGGGCGGTAGGGAGGACAAGACCAGACGCCAGCCTTAATCAAATAAGGAGCAGCTGCCAATAGACAATATCTCATCTAACAAATATTCCTATTGCATAACATTCCCTAAACAATATCATGGAAATTTTGAAAAGATGTTGAGAAACTATGCAATGTCAAACCCTTTACATAGTTGAGTGATTCCCATCAGGCCTTCTCTCTCTTCAGCACTCTTTACTTTGAACATATGGGCTTGACTCTAGTATTGTTCTATTAACATTACTTATAGTCCATTATGGTTTATTAAATGATAGACCTCGACAAGGCTACTTCATGAATTCTTCCCTTCAATTTAAGCAGCAGACACTGTGATGACGTCAATGTGTCAATGGCCAGGAAGCAAAATGACTCCTTCAAACACAATTACCCAGACATGGACCAGCAGTGTGCTGTGACAATGGACAACGCCCTCTGTTTAACTGTGTGCAAGTGCAAACCATCCTCACCACAAATTCTGATGACAGACACTCACTACCCTAGGAACACAATCTGATTAGTTCCAGTCCAACTATATATAAAGGGTTCCCTAGAGCAGTGTTTCCCAACTCCGGTCCTCAAGTACCCACAAACATACACAATTATGTTGTATACACGGACAAACACACCTCAATCAACTCATCTTACAGTATTTCGCAAATTCGGTCCTCAGGACCCCAAGGGGTTCAAGTTTTGGTTTTTGCCCTAACACTACACAGCTGATTCTAATAATTAAAGATGAATGATTACTTGATTATTTTAATTAGCTGTGTAGTGCTAGGGGAAAAAACTAACACTTCACCCTTTAGAGTCGCGAAGACCAAGTTGCGGAAACTCTGCCAAGGGCTTGATGATTAGTTGACAAGTTGAATCCAGTGTGCTTGTCTGGGGCTACAAAAAAAAAAGTGTATACTGTTGGGGGTACCCGAGGACTGGAGATGGTAAACACTGCTCTAGAGACAGCTTTATTGAATTACTTAGACTAAATTCTGAATAGGCTCCCATTATATTTCTAACCACTGCTGAAACCAGGAACTGATTTGGGTTGTGGAACAAACAGACACAAAGACACACATATAACATTAACTATCCTGTTGCCTAGTCACTTTACCCCTAACTATATGTATTGTAAATATTTACCTCAATTCCTCGTATACCTCCACATCGACTCGGTACTGGTACCCCATGTATATAGCCAAGTTGTTACTCATTATGTATTTATTCCAAGGTATTCCAAGGTTCCAAGTACCCACTGTTCCCTGGGCGCCGAAGACGTGGATGTCGATTAAGGCAGCCCCCCGCACCTCTCTGATTCAGAGGGGTTGGGTTAAATGGGGATGTCACACCCTGGCCTTAGTTATCTTTGTTTTCTTTATTATTTTAGTTAGGTCAGGGTGTGACATGGGGGATGTATGTGTTTTGTATTGTCTAGGGTTTTTTGTATGTTTATGGGGCAGTGTTCAGTCTAGGTGTATGTATGTCTATGGTTGCCTAAATTGGTTCTCAATTAGAGACAGCTGTCTATCGTTGTCTCTGATTGGGAACCATATTTAGGCAGCCATATTCATTAGGTAGTTCGTGGGTGATAATCTATGTCTTTACGTTAGTTGCTTGTGTCTGCACTTTCGTTTTATAGCTTCACGGTCGTTTGTTGTTTGGTATAGTTTGTCAGTGTTCGTTTCGTTTTCATCTTCAATAAAAGAAGATGTATTGTTATCCCGCTGCGCCTTGGTCCTCCTCTCTTCCACAATGTTACGACGATCGTGACAGAATCACCCACCAAACCAGGACCAAGCAGCATGATACAAGGCAGCAGCGGCGATCGCAGGACTATTGGAATTGGGAGGAAATTCTGGACGGCGGAGGACCCTGGGCACAACCTGGAGAATATCGCCGCCCTCGTGAAGAGCTGGAGGCAGCTAAAGCCGAGAGGCGGTGGTATGAGGAGGCAGCACGGAAGTGCGGCTGGAAGCCAGAGGCAGCACCAAAAATGTATTGGGGGGGGGGGGGGGACTCTCGGAGAGTGTGGCAAAGTCAGGTAGGAAACCTGCGACAACTCCTCGTGCTTACCGTGGAGAGCGGGAGTACGGGCAGACACTGTGTTATGCCGAAGAGCGCAAGGTGTCTCCTGTACGTGTACATAGCCCGGTGAGGTACATCCCAGCTCCTCATATCGGCCGGGCTAGAGTGGGCATCGAGCCAGGTGCCATGGAGCCGGCTCAACGCATCTGGTCTCCAGTGCGTCTCCTCCGGCCAGCATACATGGCACCAGCCTTACGCATGGTGTCCCCGGTTCGCCAGCACAGCCCAGTGCGGGGTATTCCACCTCGCCGCACTGGCCTGGCTACGGGGAGCATTCAACCAGGTAAGGTTGGACAGGCTCGCTGCTCAAGAGCTCCAGTACGCCTTCACGGTCCGGTTTATCCGGTGCCACCTCCTCGCCCCAGCCCATTACCACCAGTGCCAACACCACACACCAAGCCTCATGTGCGTCTCCAGAATCCTGTACGTCCTGTTGCTCCCCGCACTAGCCTTGAGGTGCGTGTCCTTAGACCGGTACCACCAGTTCCGGCACCATGCACCAGGCTTACTGTGCGCCTCAGCAGGCTAGAATCTGCTGTCTGCCCAGCGCCGCCTGCGCTGCCCATCTGCCCAGCACCGCCTGCGCTGCCCGTCTGCCCAGCGCCGTCTGAGCTGCCCGTCTGCCCAGCGCCGTCTGAGCTGCCCGTCTGCCCAGCGCCGTCTGAGCTGCCCGTCTGTCCAGCGCCGTCTGAGCTGCCCGTCTGCCCAGCGCCATCTGAGCTGCCCGTCTGTCCTGAGCCTTCAAAGCCGCCCGTCTGTATTGAGCTTTCAGAGCCGTCCATCAGTCAGGAGCCGCTAGAGCCGTCCGTCAATCAGGAGCCGCTAGAGCCGTCCGTCAGTCAGGAGCTGCCTGAGCCGTCCGCCAGTCAGGAGCTCCCTGAGCTGCCCCTCAGTCAGGAGCTCCCTGAGCTGCCCCTCAGTCCGGAGCTGCCCCTCCGTCCAGAGGCGCCCCTCCGTCCAGTGGGGTTAATTTGGAGGGTTGCCATTTAGAGGAGGCCACGAAAGCAGGGATTGACTATGGTGGGTTGGGGTCCACGTCCCGCACCCGAGCCGCCGCCGTGAGAAGGCCCACCCGGACCCACCCTTTTGTGGTTGCGGCCGGAGTCCGCACCTTTGGGGGGGGGGGGGGGATGGGGGGGTACTGTCACACTCTGGCCTTAGTTATCTTTGTTTTCTTTATTATTTTAGTTAGGTCAGGGTGTGACATAGGCAGCCATATTCATTAGGTAGTTCGTGGGTGATTGTCTATGTCTTTACGTTAGCTGCTTGTGTCTGCACTTTCGTTTTATAGCTTCACGGTCGTTTGTTGTTTGGTATAGTTTGTCAGTGTTCGTTTCGTTTTCATCTTCAATAAAAGAAGATGTATTGTTATCACGCTGCGCCTTGGTCCTCCTCTCTTCCACAATGTTACGACGATCGTGACAGGGGAAGACACATTTCAGTTGAATGCATTCAGTTGTACAACTGACTAGGTGTCCCCCTTTCCTTTCCTTTCTTTCACAGCCTAAAGGAGAACATGTATGTATGTATGTATGTATGTATGTATGTATGTATGTATGTATGTATGTATGTATGTATGTATGTATGTATGTATGAATGTATGTATGGAGACACTGATCTTTACTCACATTGTCACGCCCTGACCTTAGAGATCCTTATTATGTCTCTATTTTTGTTTGGTCAGGGCGTGAGTTGGGGTGGGCATTCTATGTTCTATGTTTTCTGTTTCTTTGTGTTTGGCCGGGTTTGGTTCTCAGAGGCAGCTGTCTATCGTTGTCTCTGATTGAGAACAATACTTAGGTAGCCCTTTTTTCCACCTGTCTTTGTGGGAAGATAACTTTGTTTAGGGCACATAGCCTTTAGCTTCATGGTTTGTTTTTGTAGTGTTTATTGTTTTGTTCAACGTCATTTTTATTAAATAAAAGAAAATGTATGCTCACCACGCTGCACATTGGTCCTCTCCGTTCAACAGCCGTGACACAAATAAACATACCTGGGGTATGGAGATACTGATCTATATTCATATAAACATACCTGGGGTATGGATATACTGATCTATATTCATATAAACATACATGGGGTATGGAGATACTGATCTATATTCATATAAACATACCTGGGGTATGGAGACACTGATCTACATTCATATAAACATACCTGGGGTATGGAGACACTGATCTATATTCATATAAACATACCTGGGGTATGGAGACACTGATCTACATTCATATAAACATACCTGGGGTATGGAGACACTGATCTATATTCATATAAACATACCTGGGGTATGGAGATACTGATCTATATTCATAGAAACATACCTGGGGTATGGAGATACTGATCTATATTCATATAAACATACCTGGGGTATGGAGAAACTTTTCTAAATTCATATAAACATACCTGGGGTATGGAGATACTGATCTATATTCATATGAACATACCTGGGGTATGGAGACACTGATCTACATTCATATAAACATACCTGGGGTATGGAGACAAAGATCTACATTCATATAAACATACCTGGGGTATGGAGATACTGATCTATATTCATATGAACATACCTGGGGTATGAAGACACTGATCTATATTCATATAAACATACCTGGGGTATGGAGACACTGATCTATATTCATATAAACATACCTGGGGTATGGAGACACTGATCTACATTCATATAAACATACCTGGGGTATGGAGACACTGATCTACATTCATATAAACATACCTGGGGTATGGAGACAATGATCTATATTCATATAAACATACCTGGGGAATGGAAACACTGATCTATAGTCATATAAACATACCTGGGGAATGGATATACTGATCTATATTCATATACACATACCTGGGGTATGGAGATACTGATCTACATTCATATAAACATACCTGGGGTATGGAGACACTGATCTATATTCATATAAACATACCTGGGGTATGGAGACAATGATCTATATTCATATAAACATACCTGGGGAATGGATATACTGATCTACATTCATGTAAACATACCTGGGGTGTGGAAACACTGATCTATATTCATATAAACATACCTGGGGAATGGATATACTGATCTATATTCATATACACATACCTGGGGTATGGAGATACTGATCTACATTCATATAAACATACCTGGGGTATGGAGACACTGATCTATATTCATATAAACATACCTGGGGTATGGAGACACTGATCTACATTTATATAAACATACCTGGGGTATAGAGACACTGATCTATATTCATAGAAACATACCTGGGGTATGGAGACACTGATCTACATTCATATAAGCATACCTGGGGTATGGAGATACTGATCAATATTCATATATACATACCTGGGGTATGGAGATACTGATCTACATTCATATAAGCATACCTGGGGTATGGAGACACTGATCTTCATTCATATAAACATACCTGGGGTATGGAGACACTGATCTTTACTCACATTGTCACGCCCTGACCTTAGAGATCCTTATTATGTCTCTGTTTTTGTTTGGTCAGGGCGTGAGTTGGGGTGGGCATTCTATGTTCTATGTTTTCTATTTCTTTGTGTTTGGCCGGGTGTGGTTCTCAATCAGAGGCAGCTGTCTATCGTTGTCTCTGATTGAGAACCATACGTAGGTAGCCCTTTTTTCCACCTGTCTTTGTGGGAAGATAACTTTGTTTAGGGCACATAGCCTTTAGCTTCATGGTTTGTTTTTGTAGTGTTTATTGTTTTTTTCGGCGTCATTTTTATAAAATAAAAGAAAATGTACGCTCACCACGCTGCACCTTGGTCCTCTCCGTTCAACAGCCGTGACACACCTAAACATACCTGGGTTATGGAGATACTGATCTATATTCATATAAACATACATGGGGTATGGAGATACTGATCTATATTCATATAAACATACCTCGGGTATGAAAACACTGATCTACATTCATCTAAACATACCTGGGGCATGGAGACAGTGATCTACATTCATATAAACATACCTGGGGTATGGAGACACTGATCTATTTTCATATAAACATACCTGGGGTATGGAGATACTGATCTAAATTCATATAAACATACCTGGGGTATGGAGACACTGATCTACATTCATATAAACATACCTGGGGTATGGAGACACTGATCTATATTCATATAAACATACCTGGGGTATGGAGACACTGATGTACATTCATATAAACATACCTGGGGTATGGAGATACTGATCTATATTCATATAAACATACCTGGGGTATGGAGACACTGATCTATATTCATAAAAACATACCTGGGGTATGGAGACACTGATCTACATTCATATAAACATACCTGGGGTATGGAGATACTGATCTACATTCATATAAACATACCTGGGGTATGGAGATACTGATCTATATTCATAGAAACATACCTGGGGTATGGAGACACTGATCTATATTCATAGAAACATACCTGGGGTATGGAGACACTGATCTATATTCATATAAACATACCTGGGGAATGGATATACTGATTTACATTCATATAAACATACCTGGGGTATGGAGACACTGATCCACATTCATATAACACACCTGGGGTATGGAGACACTGATCTACATTCATATAAACATACCTGGGGCATGGAGACACTGATCTATATTCATATAAACATACCTGGGGTATGGAGACACTGATCGACATTCATATAAACATACCTAGGGTATGGAGACACTGATCTACATTCATAGAAACATACCTGGGGTATGGAGACACTGATCTATATTCATATAAACATACCTGGGGAATGGATATACTGATTTACATTCATATAAACATACCTGGGGTATGGAGACACTGATCCACATTCATATAAACATACCTGGGGTATGGAGACACTGATCTACATTCATATAAACATACCTGGGGTATGGAGACAATGATCTATATTCATATAAACATACCTGGGGAATGGATATACTGATCTACATTCATGTAAACATACCTGGGGTATGGAAACACTGATCTATAGTCATATAAACATACCTGGGGAATGGAGATACTGATCTACATTCATATAAACATACCTGGGGTATGGAGATACTGATCTATATTCATATAAACATACCTGGGGTATGGAGACACTGATCTATATTCATAGAAACATACCTGGGGTATGGAGATACTGATCTATATTCATATAAACATACATGGGGTATGGAGATACTGATCTATATTCATATAAATATACCTCGGGTATGGAGACACTGATCTACATTCATCTAAACATACCTGGGGCATGGAGACAGTGATCTACATTCATATAAACATACCTGGGGTATGGAGACACTGATCTATATTCATATAAACATACCTGGGGTATGGAGATACTGATCTAAATTCATAGAAACATACCTGGGGTATGGAGACACTGATCTACATTCATATAAACATACCTGGGGTATGGAGACACTGATCTATATTCATATAAACATACCTGGGGTATGGAGACACTGATCTACATTCATATAAACATACCTGGGGTATGGAGACACTGATCTCCATTCATATAAACATACCTGGGGTATGGAGATACTGATCTACATTCATATAAACATACCCGGGGTGTATGGAGATACTGATCTACATTCATATAAACATACCTGGGGAATGGATATACTGATCTACATTCATAAAAACATACCTGGGGTATGGAGACACTGATCTACATTCATATAAACATACCTGGGGTATGGAGACAATGATCTATATTCATATAAACATACCTGGGGAATGGATATACTGATCTACATTCATGTAAACATACCTGGGGTATGGAAACACTGATCTATAGTCATATAAACATACCTGGGGAATGGATATACTGATCTACATTCATATACACATACCTCGGGTATGGAGATACTGATCTACATTCATATAAACATACCTGGGGTATGGAAACACTGATCTATATTCATAGAAACATACCTGGGGTATGGAGACACTGATCTACATTCATCTAAACATACCTGGGGTATGGAGACACTGATCTATATTCATAAAAACATACCTGGGGTATGGAGACACTGATCTACATTCATATAAACATACCTGGGGTATGGAGATACTGATCTATATTCATATAAACATACCTGGGGTATGGAGATACTGATCTATATTCATAGAAACATACCTGGGGTATGGAGACACTGATCTATATTCATATAAACATACCTGGGGAATGGATATACTGATTTACATTCATATAAACATACCTGGGGTATGGAGACACTGATCCACATTCATATAACACACCTGGGGTATGGAGACACTGATCTACATTCATATAAACATACCTGGGGCATGGAGACACTGATCTATATTCATATAAACATACCTGGGGTATGGAGACACTGATCGACATTCATATAAACATACCTAGGGTATGGAGACACTGATCTACATTCATATAAACATACCTGGGGTATGGAGACAATGATCTATATTCATATAAACATACCTGGGGAATGGATATACTGATCTACATTCATGTAAACATACCTGGGGTATGGAAACACTGATCTATAGTCATATAAACATACCTGGGGAATGGAGATACTGATCTATATTCATAGAAACATACCTGGGGTATGGAGACACTGATCTATATTCATATAAACATACCTGGGGAATGGATATACTGATTTACATTCACATAAACATACCTGGGGTATGGAGACACTGATCCACATTAATATAACACACCTGTGGTATGGAGACACTGATCGACATTCATATAAACATACCTGGGGTATGGAGACACTGATCTACATTCATATAAACATACCTGGGGTATGGAGACAATGATCTATATTCATATAAACATACCTGGGGAATGGATATACTGATCTACATTCATGTAAACATACCTGGGGTATGGAAACACTGATCTATAGTCATATAAACATACCTGGGGAATGGAGATACTGATCTACATTCATATAAACATACCTGGGGTATGGAGATACTGATCTATATTCATATAAACATACATGGGGTATGGAGATACTGATCTATATTCATATAAACATACCTCGGGTATGGAGACACTGATCTACATTCATATAAACATACCTGGGGTATGGAGACAGTGATCTACATTCATATAAACATACCTGGGGTATGGAGACACTGATCTATATTCATATAAACATACCTGGGGTATGGAGATACTGATCTAAATTCATATAAACATACCTGGGGTATGGAGACACTGATCTACATTCATAGAAACATACCTGGGGTATGGAGACACTGATCTATATTCATATAAACATACCTGGGGTATGGAGATACTGATCTAAATTCATATAAACATACCTGGGGTATGGAGACACTGATCTATATTCATATAAACATATCTGGGGTATGGAGACACTGATCGACATTCATATAAACATACCTGGGGTATGGAGACACTGATCTACATTCATATAAACATACCTGGGGTATGGAGACAATGATCTATATTCATATAAACATACCTGGGGAATGGATATACTGATCTACATTCATGTAAACATACCTGGGGTATGGAAACACTGATCTACATTCATATAAACATACCTGGGGCATGGAGACAGTGATCTACATTCATATAAACATACCTGGGGTATGGAGACACTGATCTATATTCATATAAACATACCTGGGGTATGGAGATACTGATCTAAATTCATAGAAACATACCTGGGGTATGGAGACACTAATCTACATTCATATAAACATACCTGGGGTATGGAGACACTGATCTATATTCATATAAACATACCTGGGGTATGGAGACACTGATCTACATTCATATAAACATACCTGGGGTATGGAGACACTGATCTCCATTCATATAAACATACCTGGGGTATGGAGATACTGATCTACATTCATATAAACATACCCGGGGTGTATGGAGATACTGATCTACATTCATATAAACATACCTGGGGAATGGATATACTGATCTACATTCATAAAAACATACCTGGGGTATGGAGACACTGATCTACATTCATATAAACATACCTGGGGTATGGAGACAATGATCTATATTCATATAAACATACCTGGGGAATGGATATACTGATCTACATTCATGTAAACATACCTGGGGTATGGAAACACTGATCTATAGTCATATAAACATACCTGGGGAATGGATATACTGATCTACATTCATATACACATACCTCGGGTATGGAGATACTGATCTACATTCATATAAACATACCTGGGGTATGGAAACACTGATCTATATTCATAGAAACATACCTGGGGTATGGAGACACTGATCTACATTCATCTAAACATACCTGGGGTATGGAGACACTGATCTATATTCATAAAAACATACCTGGGGTATGGAGACACTGATCTACATTCATATAAACATACCTGGGGTATGGAGATACTGATCTATATTCATATAAACATACCTGGGGTATGGAGATACTGATCTATATTCATAGAAACATACCTGGGGTATGGAGACACTGATCTATATTCATATAAACATACCTGGGGAATGGATATACTGATTTACATTCATATAAACATACCTGGGGTATGGAGACACTGATCCACATTCATATAAACATACCTGGGGTATGGAGACACTGATCTACATTCATATAAACATACCTGGGGTATGGAGACAATGATCTATATTCATATAAACATACCTGGGGAATGGATATACTGATCTACATTCATGTAAACATACCTGGGGTATGGAAACACTGATCTATAGTCATATAAACATACCTGGGGAATGGAGATACTGATCTACATTCATATAAACATACCTGGGGTATGGAGATACTGATCTATATTCATATAAACATACCTGGGGTATGGAGACACTGATCTATATTCATATAAACATACCTGGGGTATGGAGATACTGATCTATATTCATATAAACATACATGGGGTATGGAGATACTGATCTATATTCATATAAATATACCTCGGGTATGGAGACACTGATCTACATTCATCTAAACATACCTGGGGCATGGAGACAGTGATCTACATTCATATAAACATACCTGGGGTATGGAGACACTGATCTATATTCATATAAACATACCTGGGGTATGGAGATACTGATCTAAATTCATAGAAACATACCTGGGGTATGGAGACACTGATCTACATTCATATAAACATACCTGGGGTATGGAGACACTGATCTATATTCATATAAACATACCTGGGGTATGGAGACACTGATCTACATTCATATAAACATACCTGGGGTATGGAGACACTGATCTCCATTCATATAAACATACCTGGGGTATGGAGATACTGATCTACATTCATATAAACATACCCGGGGTGTATGGAGATACTGATCTACATTCATATAAACATACCTGGGGAATGGATATACTGATCTACATTCATAAAAACATACCTGGGGTATGGAGACACTGATCTACATTCATATAAACATACCTGGGGTATGGAGACAATGATCTATATTCATATAAACATACCTGGGGAATGGATATACTGATCTACATTCATGTAAACATACCTGGGGTATGGAAACACTGATCTATAGTCATATAAACATACCTGGGGAATGGATATACTGATCTACATTCATATACACATACCTCGGGTATGGAGATACTGATCTACATTCATATAAACATACCTGGGGTATGGAAACACTGATCTATATTCATAGAAACATACCTGGGGTATGGAGACACTGATCTACATTCATCTAAACATACCTGGGGTATGGAGACACTGATCTATATTCATAAAAACATACCTGGGGTATGGAGACACTGATCTACATTCATATAAACATACCTGGGGTATGGAGATACTGATCTATATTCATATAAACATACCTGGGGTATGGAGATACTGATCTATATTCATAGAAACATACCTGGGGTATGGAGACACTGATCTATATTCATATAAACATACCTGGGGAATGGATATACTGATTTACATTCATATAAACATACCTGGGGTATGGAGACACTGATCCACATTCATATAACACACCTGGGGTATGGAGACACTGATCTACATTCATATAAACATACCTGGGGCATGGAGACACTGATCTATATTCATATAAACATACCTGGGGTATGGAGACACTGATCGACATTCATATAAACATACCTAGGGTATGGAGACACTGATCTACATTCATATAAACATACCTGGGGTATGGAGACAATGATCTATATTCATATAAACATACCTGGGGAATGGATATACTGATCTACATTCATGTAAACATACCTGGGGTATGGAAACACTGATCTATAGTCATATAAACATACCTGGGGAATGGAGATACTGATCTATATTCATAGAAACATACCTGGGGTATGGAGACACTGATCTATATTCATATAAACATACCTGGGGAATGGATATACTGATTTACATTCACATAAACATACCTGGGGTATGGAGACACTGATCCACATTCATATAACACACCTGTGGTATGGAGACACTGATCGACATTCATATAAACATACCTGGGGTATGGAGACACTGATCTACATTCATATAAACATACCTGGGGTATGGAGACAATGATCTATATTCATATAAACATACCTGGGGAATGGATATACTGATCTACATTCATGTAAACATACCTGGGGTATGGAAACACTGATCTATAGTCATATAAACATACCTGGGGAATGGAGATACTGATCTACATTCATATAAACATACCTGGGGTATGGAGATACTGATCTATATTCATATAAACATACATGGGGTATGGAGATACTGATCTATATTCATATAAACATACCTCGGGTATGGAGACACTGATCTACATTCATATAAACATACCTGGGGTATGGAGACAGTGATCTACATTCATATAAACATACCTGGGGTATGGAGACACTGATCTATATTCATATAAACATACCTGGGGTATGGAGATACTGATCTAAATTCATATAAACATACCTGGGGTATGGAGACACTGATCTACATTCATATAAACATACCTGGGGTATGGAGACACTGATCTATATTCATATAAACATACCTGGGGTATGGAGATACTGATCTAAATTCATATAAACATACCTGGGGTATGGAGACACTGATCTACATTCATATAAACATACCTGGGGTATGGAGATACTGATCTATATTCATATAAACATACCTGGGGTATGGAGATACTGATCTATATTCATATAAACATACCTGGGGTATGGAGATACTGATCTATATTCATATAAACATACATGGGGTATGGAGATACTGATCTATATTCATATAAATATACCTCGGGTATGGAGACACTGATCTACATTCATCTAAACATACCTGGGGCATGGAGACAGTGATCTACATTCATATAAACATACCTGGGGTATGGAGACACTGATCTATATTCATATAAACATACCTGGGGTATGGAGATACTGATCTATATTCATATAAACATACCTGGGGTATGGAGACACTGATCTACATTCATATAAACATACCTGGGGTATGGAGATCCTGATCTATATTCATATAAACATACCTGGGGTATGGAGATACTGATCTATATTCATAGAAACATACCTGGGGTATGGAGATACTGATCTATATTCATATGAACATACCTGGGGTATGGAGACACTGATCTACATTCATATAAACATACCTGGGGTATGGAGACACTGATCTATATTCATATAAACATATCTGGGGTATGGAGACACTGACCGACATTCATATAAACATACCTGGGGTATGGAGACACTGATCGACATTCATATAAACATACCTGGGGTATGGAGACAATGATCTATATTCATATAAACATACCTGGGGAATGGATATACTGATCTACATTCATGTAAACATACCTGGGGTATGGAAACACTGATCTATAGTCATATAAACATACCTGGGGAATGGATATACTGATCTACATTCATATACACATACCTCGGGTATGGAGATACTGATCTACATTCATATAAACATACCTGGGGTATGGAAACACTGATCTATATTCATAGAAACATACCTGGGGTATGGAGACACTGATCTACATTCATCTAAACATACCTGGGGTATGGAGACACTGATCTATATTCATAAAAACATACCTGGGGTATGGAGACACTGATCTACATTCATATAAACATACCTGGGGTATGGAGATACTGATCTATATTCATATAAACATACCTGGGGTATGGAGATACTGATCTATATTCATAGAAACATACCTGGGGTATGGAGACACTGATCTATATTCATATAAACATACCTGGGGAATGGATATACTGATTTACATTCATATAAACATACCTGGGGTATGGAGACACTGATCCACATTCATATAACACACCTGGGGTATGGAGACACTGATCTACATTCATATAAACATACCTGGGGCATGGAGACACTGATCTATATTCATATAAACATACCTGGGGTATGGAGACACTGATCGACATTCATATAAACATACCTAGGGTATGGAGACACTGATCTACATTCATATAAACATACCTGGGGTATGGAGACAATGATCTATATTCATATAAACATACCTGGGGAATGGATATACTGATCTACATTCATGTAAACATACCTGGGGTATGGAAACACTGATCTATAGTCATATAAACATACCTGGGGAATGGAGATACTGATCTATATTCATAGAAACATACCTGGGGTATGGAGACACTGATCTATATTCATATAAACATACCTGGGGAATGGATATACTGATTTACATTCACATAAACATACCTGGGGTATGGAGACACTGATCCACATTCATATAACACACCTGTGGTATGGAGACACTGATCGACATTCATATAAACATACCTGGGGTATGGAGACACTGATCTACATTCATATAAACATACCTGGGGTATGGAGACAATGATCTATATTCATATAAACATACCTGGGGAATGGATATACTGATCTACATTCATGTAAACATACCTGGGGTATGGAAACACTGATCTATAGTCATATAAACATACCTGGGGAATGGAGATACTGATCTACATTCATATAAACATACCTGGGGTATGGAGATACTGATCTATATTCATATAAACATACATGGGGTATGGAGATACTGATCTATATTCATATAAACATACCTCGGGTATGGAGACACTGATCTACATTCATATAAACATACCTGGGGTATGGAGACAGTGATCTACATTCATATAAACATACCTGGGGTATGGAGACACTGATCTATATTCATATAAACATACCTGGGGTATGGAGATACTGATCTAAATTCATATAAACATACCTGGGGTATGGAGACACTGATCTACATTCATAGAAACATACCTGGGGTATGGAGACACTGATCTATATTCATATAAACATACCTGGGGTATGGAGATACTGATCTAAATTCATATAAACATACCTGGGGTATGGAGACACTGATCTATATTCATATAAACATATCTGGGGTATGGAGACACTGATCGACATTCATATAAACATACCTGGGGTATGGAGACACTGATCTACATTCATATAAACATACCTGGGGTATGGAGACAATGATCTATATTCATATAAACATACCTGGGGAATGGATATACTGATCTACATTCATGTAAACATACCTGGGGTATGGAAACACTGATCTATAGTCATATAAACATACCTGGGGAATGGAGATACTGATCTACATTCATATAAACATACCTGGGGTATGGAGATACTGATCTATATTCATATAAACATACATGGGGTATGGAGATACTGATCTATATTCATATAAATATACCTCGGGTATGGAGACACTGATCTACATTCATCTAAACATACCTGGGGCATGGAGACAGTGATCTACATTCATATAAACATACCTGGGGTATGGAGACACTGATCTATATTCATATAAACATACCTGGGGTATGGAGATACTGATCTATATTCATATAAACATACCTGGGGTATGGAGACACTGATCTATATTCATATAAACATACCTGGGGTATGGAGATACTGATCTAAATTCATATGAACATACCTGGGGTATGGAGACACTGATCTACATTCATATAAACATACCTGGGGTATGGAGATACTGATCTATATTCATATAAACATACCTGGGGTATGGAGATACTGATCTATATTCATATAAACATACCTGGGGTATGGAGATACTGATCTATATTCATATAAACATACATGGGGTATGGAGATACTGATCTATATTCATATAAATATACCTCGGGTATGGAGACACTGATCTACATTCATCTAAACATACCTGGGGCATGGAGACAGTGATCTACATTCATATAAACATACCTGGGGTATGGAGACACTGATCTATATTCATATAAACATACCTGGGGTATGGAGATACTGATCTATATTCATATAAACATACCTGGGGTATGGAGACACTGATCTACATTCATATAAACATACCTGGGGTATGGAGATCCTGATCTATATTCATATAAACATACCTGGGGTATGGAGATACTGATCTATATTCATAGAAACATACCTGGGGTATGGAGATACTGATCTATATTCATATGAACATACCTGGGGTATGGAGACACTGATCTACATTCATATAAACATACCTGGGGTATGGAGACACTGATCTATATTCATATAAACATATCTGGGGTATGGAGACACTGACCGACATTCATATAAACATACCTGGGGTATGGAGACACTGATCGACATTCATATAAACATACCTGGGGTATGGAGACAATGATCTATATTCATATAAACATACCTGGGGAATGGATATACTGATCTACATTCATGTAAACATACCTGGGGTATGGAAACACTGATCTATAGTCATATAAACATACCTGGGGAATGGATATACTGATCTACATTCATATACACATACCTCGGGTATGGAGATACTGATCTACATTCATATAAACATACCTGGGGTATGGAAACACTGATCTATATTCATAGAAACATACCTGGGGTATGGAGACACTGATCTACATTCATCTAAACATACCTGGGGTATGGAGACACTGATCTATATTCATAAAAACATACCTGGGGTATGGAGACACTGATCTACATTCATATAAACATACCTGGGGTATGGAGATACTGATCTATATTCATATAAACATACCTGGGGTATGGAGATACTGATCTATATTCATAGAAACATACCTGGGGTATGGAGACACTGATCTATATTCATATAAACATACCTGGGGAATGGATATACTGATTTACATTCATATAAACATACCTGGGGTATGGAGACACTGATCCACATTCATATAACACACCTGGGGTATGGAGACACTGATCTACATTCATATAAACATACCTGGGGCATGGAGACACTGATCTATATTCATATAAACATACCTGGGGTATGGAGACACTGATCGACATTCATATTAACATACCTAGGGTATGGAGACACTGATCTACATTCATATAAACATACCTGGGGTATGGAGACAATGATCTATATTCATATAAACATACCTGGGGAATGGATATACTGATCTACATTCATGTAAACATACCTGGGGTATGGAAACACTGATCTATAGTCATATAAACATACCTGGGGAATGGAGATACTGATCTATATTCATAGAAACATACCTGGGGTATGGAGACACTGATCTATATTCATATAAACATACCTGGGGAATGGATATACTGATTTACATTCACATAAACATACCTGGGGTATGGAGACACTGATCCACATTCATATAACACACCTGTGGTATGGAGACACTGATCGACATTCATATAAACATACCTGGGGTATGGAGACACTGATCTACATTCATATAAACATACCTGGGGTATGGAGACAATGATCTATATTCATATAAACATACCTGGGGAATGGATATACTGATCTACATTCATGTAAACATACCTGGGGTATGGAAACACTGATCTATAGTCATATAAACATACCTGGGGAATGGAGATACTGATCTACATTCATATAAACATACCTGGGGTATGGAGATACTGATCTATATTCATATAAACATACATGGGGTATGGAGATACTGATCTATATTCATATAAACATACCTCGGGTATGGAGACACTGATCTACATTCATATAAACATACCTGGGGTATGGAGACAGTGATCTACATTCATATAAACATACCTGGGGTATGGAGACACTGATCTATATTCATATAAACATACCTGGGGTATGGAGATACTGATCTAAATTCATATAAACATACCTGGGGTATGGAGACACTGATCTACATTCATAGAAACATACCTGGGGTATGGAGACACTGATCTATATTCATATAAACATACCTGGGGTATGGAGATACTGATCTAAATTCATATAAACATACCTGGGGTATGGAGACACTGATCTATATTCATATAAACATATCTGGGGTATGGAGACACTGATCGACATTCATATAAACATACCTGGGGTATGGAGACACTGATCTACATTCATATAAACATACCTGGGGTATGGAGACAATGATCTATATTCATATAAACATACCTGGGGAATGGATATACTGATCTACATTCATGTAAACATACCTGGGGTATGGAAACACTGATCTATAGTCATATAAACATACCTGGGGAATGGAGATACTGATCTACATTCATCTAAACATACCTGGGGTATGGAGATACTGATCTATATTCATATAAACATACCTGGGGTATGGAGACACTGATCTATATTCATATAAACATACCTGGGGTATGGAGATACTGATCTATATTCATATAAACATACATGGGGTATGGAGATACTGATCTATATTCATATAAATATACCTCGGGTATGGAGACACTGATCTACATTCATCTAAACATACCTGGGGCATGGAGACAGTGATCTACATTCATATAAACATACCTGGGGTATGGAGACACTGATCTATATTCATATAAACATACCTGGGGTATGGAGATACTGATCTAAATTCATAGAAACATACCTGGGGTATGGAGACACTGATCTACATTCATATAAACATACCTGGGGTATGGAGACACTGATCTATATTCATATAAACATACCTGGGGTATGGAGACACTGATCTACATTCATATAAACATACCTGGGGTATGGAGACACTGATCTCCATTCATATAAACATACCTGGGGTATGGAGATACTGATCTACATTCATATAAACATACCCGGGGTGTATGGAGATACTGATCTACATTCATATAAACATACCTGGGGAATGGATATACTGATCTACATTCATAAAAACATACCTGGGGTATGGAGACACTGATCTACATTCATATAAACATACCTGGGGTATGGAGACAATGATCTATATTCATATAAACATACCTGGGGAATGGATATACTGATCTACATTCATGTAAACATACCTGGGGTATGGAAACACTGATCTATAGTCATATAAACATACCTGGGGAATGGATATACTGATCTACATTCATATACACATACCTCGGGTATGGAGATACTGATCTACATTCATATAAACATACCTGGGGTATGGAAACACTGATCTATATTCATAGAAACATACCTGGGGTATGGAGACACTGATCTACATTCATCTAAACATACCTGGGGTATGGAGACACTGATCTATATTCATAAAAACATACCTGGGGTATGGAGACACTGATCTACATTCATCTAAACATACCTGGGGTATGGAGATACTGATCTATATTCATATAAACATACCTGGGGTATGGAGATACTGATCTATATTCATAGAAACATACCTGGGGTATGGAGACACTGATCTATATTCATATAAACATACCTGGGGAATGGATATACTGATTTACATTCATATAAACATACCTGGGGTATGGAGACACTGATCCACATTCATATAAACATACCTGGGGTATGGAGACACTGATCTACATTCATATAAACATACCTGGGGTATGGAGACAATGATCTATATTCATATAAACATACCTGGGGAATGGATATACTGATCTACATTCATGTAAACATACCTGGGGTATGGAAACACTGATCTATAGTCATATAAACATACCTGGGGAATGGAGATACTGATCTACATTCATATAAACATACCTGGGGTATGGAGATACTGATCTATATTCATATAAACATACCTGGGGTATGGAGACACTGATCTATATTCATATAAACATACCTGGGGTATGGAGATACTGATCTATATTCATATAAACATACATGGGGTATGGAGATACTGATCTATATTCATATAAATATACCTCGGGTATGGAGACACTGATCTACATTCATCTAAACATACCTGGGGCATGGAGACAGTGATCTACATTCATATAAACATACCTGGGGTATGGAGACACTGATCTATATTCATATAAACATACCTGGGGTATGGAGATACTGATCTAAATTCATAGAAACATACCTGGGGTATGGAGACACTGATCTACATTCATATAAACATACCTGGGGTATGGAGACACTGATCTATATTCATATAAACATACCTGGGGTATGGAGACACTGATCGACATTCATATAAACATACCTAGGGTATGGAGACACTGATCTACATTCATATAAACATACCTGGGGTATGGAGACAATGATCTATATTCATATAAACATACCTGGGGAATGGATATACTGATCTACATTCATGTAAACATACCTGGGGTATGGAAACACTGATCTATAGTCATATAAACATACCTGGGGAATGGAGATACTGATCTATATTCATAGAAACATACCTGGGGTATGGAGACACTGATCTATATTCATATAAACATACCTGGGGAATGGATATACTGATTTACATTCACATAAACATACCTGGGGTATGGAGACACTGATCCACATTCATATAACACACCTGTGGTATGGAGACACTGATCGACATTCATATAAACATACCTGGGGTATGGAGACACTGATCTACATTCATATAAACATACCTGGGGTATGGAGACAATGATCTATATTCATATAAACATACCTGGGGAATGGATATACTGATCTACATTCATGTAAACATACCTGGGGTATGGAAACACTGATCTATAGTCATATAAACATACCTGGGGAATGGAGATACTGATCTACATTCATATAAACATACCTGGGGTATGGAGATACTGATCTATATTCATATAAACATACATGGGGTATGGAGATACTGATCTATATTCATATAAACATACCTCGGGTATGGAGACACTGATCTACATTCATATAAACATACCTGGGGTATGGAGACAGTGATCTACATTCATATAAACATACCTGGGGTATGGAGACAATGATCTATATTCATATAAACATACCTGGGGAATGGATATACTGATCTACATTCATGTAAACATACCTGGGGTATGGAAACACTGATCTATAGTCATATAAACATACCTGGGGAATGGATATACTGATCTACATTCATATACACATACCTCGGGTATGGAGATACTGATCTACATTCATATAAACATACCTGGGGTATGGAAACACTGATCTATATTCATAGAAACATACCTGGGGTATGGAGACACTGATCTACATTCATCTAAACATACCTGGGGTATGGAGACACTGATCTATATTCATAAAAACATACCTGGGGTATGGAGACACTGATCTACATTCATATAAACATACCTGGGGTATGGAGATACTGATCTATATTCATATAAACATACCTGGGGTATGGAGATACTGATCTATATTCATAGAAACATACCTGGGGTATGGAGACACTGATCTATATTCATATAAACATACCTGGGGAATGGATATACTGATTTACATTCATATAAACATACCTGGGGTATGGAGACACTGATCTATATTCATATAAACATACCTGGGGAATGGATATACTGATTTACATTCACATAAACATACCTGGGGTATGGAGACACTGATCCACATTCATATAACACACCTGTGGTATGGAGACACTGATCGACATTCATATAAACATACCTGGGGTATGGAGACACTGATCTACATTCATATAAACATACCTGGGGTATGGAGACAATGATCTATATTCATATAAACATACCTGGGGAATGGATATACTGATCTACATTCATGTAAACATACCTGGGGTATGGAAACACTGATCTATAGTCATATAAACATACCTGGGGAATGGAGATACTGATCTACATTCATATAAACATACCTGGGGTATGGAGATACTGATCTATATTCATATAAACATACATGGGGTATGGAGATACTGATCTATATTCATATAAACATACCTCGGGTATGGAGACACTGATCTACATTCATATAAACATACCTGGGGTATGGAGACAGTGATCTACATTCATATAAACATACCTGGGGTATGGAGACACTGATCTATATTCATATAAACATACCTGGGGTATGGAGATACTGATCTAAATTCATATAAACATACCTGGGGTATGGAGACACTGATCTACATTCATAGAAACATACCTGGGGTATGGAGACACTGATCTATATTCATATAAACATACCTGGGGTATGGAGATACTGATCTAAATTCATATAAACATACCTGGGGTATGGAGACACTGATCTATATTCATATAAACATATCTGGGGTATGGAGACACTGATCGACATTCATATAAACATACCTGGGGTATGGAGACACTGATCTACATTCATATAAACATACCTGGGGTATGGAGACAATGATCTATATTCATATAAACATACCTGGGGAATGGATATACTGATCTACATTCATGTAAACATACCTGGGGTATGGAAACACTGATCTATAGTCATATAAACATACCTGGGGAATGGAGATACTGATCTACATTCATATAAACATACCTGGGGTATGGAGATACTGATCTATATTCATATAAACATACCTGGGGTATGGAGACACTGATCTATATTCATATAAACATACCTGGGGTATGGAGATACTGATCTATATTCATATAAACATACATGGGGTATGGAGATACTGATCTATATTCATATAAATATACCTCGGGTATGGAGACACTGATCTACATTCATCTAAACATACCTGGGGCATGGAGACAGTGATCTACATTCATATAAACATACCTGGGGTATGGAGACACTGATCTATATTCATATAAACATACCTGGGGTATGGAGATACTGATCTAAATTCATAGAAACATACCTGGGGTATGGAGACACTGATCTACATTCATATAAACATACCTGTGGTATGGAGACACTGATCGACATTCATATAAACATACCTGGGGTATGGAGACACTGATCTACATTCATATAAACATACCTGGGGTATGGAGACAATGATCTATATTCATATAAACATACCTGGGGAATGGATATACTGATCTACATTCATGTAAACATACCTGGGGTATGGAAACACTGATCTATAGTCATATAAACATACCTGGGGAATGGAGATACTGATCTACATTCATATAAACATACCTGGGGTATGGAGATACTGATCTATATTCATATAAACATACATGGGGTATGGAGATACTGATCTATATTCATATAAACATACCTCGGGTATGGAGACACTGATCTACATTCATATAAACATACCTGGGGTATGGAGACAGTGATCTACATTCATATAAACATACCTGGGGTATGGAGACAATGATCTATATTCATATAAACATACCTGGGGAATGGATATACTGATCTACATTCATGTAAACATACCTGGGGTATGGAAACACTGATCTATAGTCATATAAACATACCTGGGGAATGGATATACTGATCTACATTCATATACACATACCTCGGGTATGGAGATACTGATCTACATTCATATAAACATACCTGGGGTATGGAAACACTGATCTATATTCATAGAAACATACCTGGGGTATGGAGACACTGATCTATATTCATATAAACATACCTGGGGTATGGAGATACTGATCTATATTCATATAAACATACATGGGGTATGGAGATACTGATCTATATTCATATAAATATACCTCGGGTATGGAGACACTGATCTACATTCATCTAAACATACCTGGGGCATGGAGACAGTGATCTACATTCATATAAACATACCTGGGGTATGGAGACACTGATCTATATTCATATAAACATACCTGGGGTATGGAGATACTGATCTAAATTCATAGAAACATACCTGGGGTATGGAGACACTGATCTACATTCATATAAACATACCTGGGGTATGGAGACACTGATCTATATTCATATAAACATACCTGGGGTATGGAGACACTGATCGACATTCATATAAACATACCTAGGGTATGGAGACACTGATCTACATTCATATAAACATACCTGGGGTATGGAGACAATGATCTATATTCATATAAACATACCTGGGGAATGGATATACTGATCTACATTCATGTAAACATACCTGGGGTATGGAAACACTGATCTATAGTCATATAAACATACCTGGGGAATGGAGATACTGATCTATATTCATAGAAACATACCTGGGGTATGGAGACACTGATCTATATTCATATAAACATACCTGGGGAATGGATATACTGATTTACATTCACATAAACATACCTGGGGTATGGAGACACTGATCCACATTCATATAACACACCTGTGGTATGGAGACACTGATCGACATTCATATAAACATACCTGGGGTATGGAGACACTGATCTACATTCATATAAACATACCTGGGGTATGGAGACAATGATCTATATTCATATAAACATACCTGGGGAATGGATATACTGATCTACATTCATGTAAACATACCTGGGGTATGGAAACACTGATCTATAGTCATATAAACATACCTGGGGAATGGAGATACTGATCTACATTCATATAAACATACCTGGGGTATGGAGATACTGATCTATATTCATATAAACATACATGGGGTATGGAGATACTGATCTATATTCATATAAACATACCTCGGGTATGGAGACACTGATCTACATTCATATAAACATACCTGGGGTATGGAGACAGTGATCTACATTCATATAAACATACCTGGGGTATGGAGACACTGATCTATATTCATATAAACATACCTGGGGTATGGAGATACTGATCTAAATTCATATAAACATACCTGGGGTATGGAGACACTGATCTACATTCATATAAACATACCTGGGGTATGGAGACACTGATCTATATTCATATAAACATACCTGGGGTATGGAGATACTGATCTAAATTCATATAAACATACCTGGGCTATGGAGACACTGATCTACATTCATATAAACATACCTGGGGTATGGAGATACTGATCTATATTCATATAAACATACCTGGGGTATGGAGATACTGATCTATATTCATATAAACATACCTGGGGTATGGAGATACTGATCTATATTCATATAAACATACATGGGGTATGGAGATACTGATCTATATTCATATAAATATACCTCGGGTATGGAGACACTGATCTACATTCATCTAAACATACCTGGGGCATGGAGACAGTGATCTACATTCATATAAACATACCTGGGGTATGGAGACACTGATCTATATTCATATAAACATACCTGGGGTATGGAGATACTGATCTATATTCATATAAACATACCTGGGGTATGGAGACACTGATCTACATTCATATAAACATACCTGGGGTATGGAGATCCTGATCTATATTCATATAAACATACCTGGGGTATGGAGATACTGATCTATATTCATAGAAACATACCTGGGGTATGGAGATACTGATCTATATTCATATGAACATACCTGGGGTATGGAGACACTGATCTACATTCATATAAACATACCTGGGGTATGGAGACACTGATCTATATTCATATAAACATATCTGGGGTATGGAGACACTGACCGACATTCATATAAACATACCTGGGGTATGGAGACACTGATCGACATTCATATAAACATACCTGGGGTATGGAGACAATGATCTATATTCATATAAACATACCTGGGGAATGGATATACTGATCTACATTCATGTAAACATACCTGGGGTATGGAAACACTGATCTACATTCATCTAAACATACCTGGGGTATGGAGACACTGATCTATATTCATAAAAACATACCTGGGGTATGGAGACACTGATCTACATTCATATAAACATACCTGGGGTATGGAGATACTGATCTATATTCATATAAACATACCTGGGGTATGGAGATACTGATCTATATTCATAGAAACATACCTGGGGTATGGAGACACTGATCTATATTCATATAAACATACCTGGGGAATGGATATACTGATTTACATTCATATAAACATACCTGGGGTATGGAGACACTGATCCACATTCATATAACACACCTGGGGTATGGAGACACTGATCTACATTCATATAAACATACCTGGGGCATGGAGACACTGATCTATATTCATATAAACATACCTGGGGTATGGAGACACTGATCGACATTCATATAAACATACCTGGGGTATGGAGACACTGATCTACATTCATATAAACATACCTGGGGTATGGAGACAATGATCTATATTCATATAAACATACCTGGGGAATGGATATACTGATCTACATTCATGTAAACATACCTGGGGTATGGAAACACTGATCTATAGTCATATAAACATACCTGGGGAATGGAGATACTGATCTATATTCATAGAAACATACCTGGGGTATGGAGACACTGATCTATATTCATATAAACATACCTGGGGAATGGATATACTGATTTACATTCACATAAACATACCTGGGGTATGGAGACACTGATCCACATTCATATAACACACCTGTGGTATGGAGACACTGATCGACATTCATATAAACATACCTGGGGTATGGAGACACTGATCTACATTCATATAAACATACCTGGGGTATGGAGACAATGATCTATATTCATATAAACATACCTGGGGAATGGATATACTGATCTACATTCATGTAAACATACCTGGGGTATGGAAACACTGATCTATAGTCATATAAACATACCTGGGGAATGGAGATACTGATCTACATTCATATAAACATACCTGGGGTATGGAGATACTGATCTATATTCATATAAACATACATGGGGTATGGAGATACTGATCTATATTCATATAAACATACCTCGGGTATGGAGACACTGATCTACATTCATATAAACATACCTGGGGTATGGAGACAGTGATCTACATTCATATAAACATACCTGGGGTATGGAGACACTGATCTATATTCATATAAACATACCTGGGGTATGGAGATACTGATCTAAATTCATATAAACATACCTGGGGTATGGAGACACTGATCTACATTCATATAAACATACCTGGGGTATGGAGACACTGATCTATATTCATATAAACATACCTGGGGTATGGAGATACTGATCTAAATTCATATAAACATACCTGGGGTATGGAGACACTGATCTACATTCATATAAACATACCTGGGGTATGGAGATACTGATCTATATTCATATAAACATACCTGGGGTATGGAGATACTGATCTATATTCATATAAACATACCTGGGGTATGGAGATACTGATCTATATTCATATAAACATACATGGGGTATGGAGATACTGATCTATATTCATATAAATATACCTTGGGTATGGAGACACTGATCTACATTCATCTAAACATACCTGGGGCATGGAGACAGTGATCTACATTCATATAAACATACCTGGGGTATGGAGACACTGATCTATATTCATATAAACATACCTGGGGTATGGAGATACTGATCTATATTCATATAAACATACCTGGGGTATGGAGACACTGATCTACATTCATATAAACATACCTGGGGTATGGAGATCCTGATCTATATTCATATAAACATACCTGGGGTGTGGAGATACTGATCTATATTCATAGAAACATACCTGGGGTATGGAGATACTGATCTATATTCATATGAACATACCTGGGGTATGGAGACACTGATCTACATTCATATAAACATACCTGGGGTTTGGAGACACTGATCTATATTCATATAAACATATCTGGGGTATGGAGACACTGATCGACATTCATATAAACATACCTGGGGTATGGAGACACTGATCGACATTCATATAAACATACCTGGGGTATGGAGACAATGATCTGTATTCATATAAACATACCTGGGGAATGGATATACTGATCTACATTCATGTAAACATACCTGGGGTATGGAAACACTGATCTATAGTCATATAAACATACCTGGGGAATGGATATACTGATCTACATTCATATACACATACCTGGGGTATGGAGATACTGATCTACATTCATATAAACATACCTGGGGTATGGAAACACTGATCTATATTCATAGAAACATACCTGGGGTATGGAGACACTGATCTACATTCATCTAAACATACCTGGGGTATGGAGACACTGATCTATATTCATATAAACATACCTGGGGTATGGAGACACTGATCTACATTCATATAAACATACCTGGGGTATGGAGATACTGATCTATATTCATATAAACATACCTGGGGTATGGAGATACTGATCTATATTCATATAAACATACCTGGGGTATGGAGATACTGATCTATATTCATAGAAACATACCTGGGGTATGGAGATACTGATCTATATTCATATAAACATACCTGGGGTATGGAGATACTGATCTATATTCATAGAAACATACCTGGGGTATGGAGATACTGATCTATATTCATATGAACATACCTGGGGTATGGAGACACTGATCTACATTCATATAAACATACCTGGGGTATGGAGACACTGATCTATATTCATATAAACATATCTGGGGTATGGAGACACTGATCGACATTCATATAAACATACCTGGGGTATGGAGATACTGATCTATATTCATATAAACATACCTGGGGTATGGAGACAATGAACTATATTCATATAAACATACCTGGGGAATGGATATACTGATCTACATTCATGTAAACATACCTGGGGTATGGAAACACTGATCTATAGTCATATAAACATACCTGGGGAATGGATATACTGATCTACATTCATATACACATACCTGGGGTATGGAGATACTGATCTACATTCATATAAACATACCTGGGGTATGGAAACACTGATCTATATTCATAGAAACATACCTGGGGTATGGAGACACTGATCTACATTCATCTAAACATACCTGGGGCATGGAGACACTGATCTAAATTCATATGAACATACCTGGGGTATGGAGACACTGATCTATATTCATATAAACATACCTGGGGTATGGAGATACTGATCTACATTCATATAAACATACCTGGGGTATGGAGACACATCTATATTCATATAGACATACCTGGGGTATGGAGACACTGATCTATATTCATATAAACATACCTGGGGTATGGAGATACTGATCTATATTCATAAAAACATACATGGGGTATGGAGACACTGATCTATATTCATATAAACATACCTGGGGTATGGAGATACTGATCTATATTCATATAAACATACCTGGGGTATGGAGACACTGATCTATATTCATATAAACATACCTGGGGTATGGAGACACTGATCTATATTCATATAAACATACCTGGGGTATGGAGACACTGATCTATATTCATATAAACATACCTGGGGTATGGAGATACTGATCTATATTCATATAAACATACCTGGGGTATGGAGACACTGATCTACATTCATATAAACATACCTGGGGTATGGAGATACTGATCTACATTCATATAAACATACCTGGGGTATGGAGAAACTGATCTACATTCATATAAACATACCTAGGGTATGTAAACACTGATCTATATTCATATTGTCACGCCCTGGCCTTAGTATTCTTTGTTCTCTTAATTATTTTAGTTAAGTCAGTGTGTGACATGGGGAATGTATGTGTTTTTTGTAGTGTCTAGGGTGGTTGTAAAGTTTAGGGGGTTTATTAGAGTAGTTGGGTTTATGTTTAGTATAGAAGTCTAGCTGTGTCTATGGTTGAGTGTAGGTATCTAGGAAAGTCTATGGTTGCCTGAATTGGGTCTCAATTAGAGACAGCTGGTTATTGTTGTCTCTGATTGGGAGCCATATTTAAGGCAACCATAGGCTTTAGCTGTTTGTGGGGAATTGTCTATGTTGAACGTAAGTAGCTTGTGTGTGCACTTTCGTTTGTAGCTTCACGGTTGTTTGTTGTTTTTGTATAGTTTGTATAAGTTTTCGTTTCGTGTTCATCTTCAAAATAAAGAGAAGATGTATTTTGCACACGCTGCGCCTTGGTCCACTCTCTCTAAAGAAGACGATCGTGACAGAATTCCCCACCAACCATGGATCAAGCAGCGTGAGCGGAACCAACAACAGCGGCAAAGTAACCAGGACTCATGGACATGGGAGGAAATATTGGATGGAAAGGGACCCTGGGCTCAACCAGGAGAATATCGCCGCCCTAAAGCTGAGCTGGAGGCAGCGAAAGAAGAGAGGCGGCGATATGAGGAGGCAGCACGGAAACAAGGTTGGAAGCCCGTAAGTCAAACCCAAAAATGTCTTGGGGGGGGGGGGGGGGGCTCTCGGGTAGTTTAGTTGGGTCAGTCGGGAGACGTGAGCCAACTCCTCCTGTTTACCGTAAGGAGCCGGTGAGGGCGGATTTGGAGGAGAGTGACGCAGAGACAGTAAAGGAGTTAATGGAGAAATTGGAGGAGAGAGTTATGAGGGATGTATTGGTTTGGTGCATGAGGCACGGCATCCGTCCGAATGAACGTGTTGGTGACTTAATGTCACCGGGAACAGCTCTCCATACTCGTCCTGAGGAGCGTGCTAGCCGCCTGGTTAAGACAGTGCCTACAGCACGCACAAAGCCTCCTGTGCGTCTCCAGAGTCCTGTACGTTCTGTTACTGCTCCTCGCACTAGCCCTGTGGTGTGTGTTCCCAGCCCAGTACCACCAGTGCTGACACCACGCACCAGGCTTCCAGTGCGTCTCCAGAGCCCTGTTCCTCCTTCACGCACTCTCCCTGTGGTGCGTGTCTCCAGCCCAGTGCCTCCAGTCCCGGCACCACGCACCAAGCCTCCTGTCCGTCTCCAGAGCCCTGTACGCACTTATCCTTCTCCCCGCACTCGTCCTGAGGTGCCTGCCCTCAGCCCGGTACCACCAGTTCCGGTACCACGCACCAGTCCTATAGTGCGCCTTGAGAACTCAGTGTGCCCTGTTCCTGCTCCCCGCACTAGCCTTGAGGTGCGTGTCTCCAGTCCGGTACCACCAGTTCCGGTACCACGCACCAAGCCTCATGTGTGTCTCCAGAGCCCTGTATGCACTGTTCCTTCTCCCCGTACTCGCCCTGTTGTGCGTGCCCTCAGCCCGGTACCACCAGTGCCGGTATCACACATCAGGCCTATAGTACGCCTTGAGAGTCCAGTGTGCCCTGTTGTTGTTCCCCGCACTAGCCTGAAGGTGCGTGTCCTTAGCCCGGTACCTCCAGTTCCGGCACCACGCACCAGGCCTACAGTGCGTCTCAGCCGGCCAGAGTCTGCCGTCTGCCCAACGGCGCCTGAACTGCCCGTCTGCCAAGCGGCGCCTGAACTGCCCGTCTGCCAAGCGGCGCCTGAACTGCCCGTCTGTATTGAGCCTTCAAAGCCGCCCGTCTGCCATGAGCCTGCAAAGCCCCCCGTCTGCCATTAGCCTACAGAGCCGTCCACCAGACAGGAGCCGCTAGAGCCTTCCGCAAGACAGGAGCCGCTAGAGCCTTCCGCCAGACAGGAGCCGCTAGAGCCTTCCGCCAGACCGGATCAGCCAGAGCCTTCCGCCAGACCGGATCAGCCAGAGCCTTCCGCCAGACCGGATCAGCCAGAGCCTTCCGCCAGACCGGATCAGCCAGAGCCTTCCGCCAGACCGGATCAGCCAGAGCCTTCCGCCAGACCGGATCAGCCAGAGCCTTCCGCCAGACCGGATCAGCCAGAGCCTTCCGCCAGACCGGATCAGCCAGAGCCTTCCGCCAGACCGGATCAGCCAGAGCCTTCCGCCAGACCGGATCAGCCAGAGCCTTCCGCCAGACCGGATCAGCCAGAGCCTTCCGCCAGCCCGGATCAGCCAGAGCCTTCCGCCAGCCCGGATCAGCCAGAGCCTTCCGCCAGACCGGATCAGCCAGAGCCTTCCGCCAGACCGGATCAGCCAGAGCCTTCCGCCAGACCGGATCAGCCAGAGCCGTCAGCGAGCCATGACCAGCCAGAGCCGTCAGCGAGCCATGACCAGCCAGAGCCGTCAGCGAGCCATGACCAGCCAGAGCCGTCAGCGAGCCATGACCAGCCAGAGCCGTCAGCGAGCCATGACCAGCCAGAGCCGTCAGCGAGCCATGACCAGCCAGAGCCGTCAGCGAGCCAGGACCAGCCAGAGCCGTCAGCGAGCCAGGACCAGCCAGAGCCGTCAGCGAGCCAGGACCAGCCAGAGCCGTCAGCGAGCCAGGACCAGCCAGAGCCGTCAGCGAGCCATGACCAGCCAGAGCCGTCAGCGAGCCATGACCAGCCAGAGCCGTCAGCGAGCCATGACCAGCCAGAGCCGTCAGCGAGCCATGACCAGCCAGAGCCGTCAGCGAGCCATGACCAGCCAGAGCCGTCAGCGAGCCATGACCAGCCAGAGCCGTCAGCGAGCCATGACCAGCCAGAGCCGTCAGCGAGCCATGACCAGCCAGAGCCGTCAGCGAGCCATGACCAGCCAGAGCCGTCAGCGAGCCATGACCAGCCAGAGCCGTCAGCGAGCCATGACCAGCCAGAGCCGTCAGCGAGCCATGACCAGCCAGAGCCGTCAGCGAGCCAGGACCAGCCAGAGCCGTCAGCGAGCCAGGACCAGCCAGAGCCGTCAGCGAGCCAGGACCAGCCAGAGCCGTCAGCGAGCCAGGACCAGCCAGAGCCGTCAGCGAGCCAGGACCAGCCAGAGCCGTCAGCGAGCCAGGACCAGCCAGAGCCGTCAGCGAGCCAGGACCAGCCAGAGCCGTCAGCGAGCCAGGACCAGCCAGAGCCGTCAGCGAGCCATGACCAGCCAGAGCCGTCAGCGAGCCATGACCAGCCAGAGCCGTCAGCGAGCCATGACCAGCCAGAGCCGTCAGCGAGCCATGACCAGCCAGAGCCGTCAGCGAGCCATGACCAGCCAGAGCCGTCAGCGAGCCATGACCAGCCAGAGCCGTCAGCGAGCCATGACCAGCCAGAGCCGTCAGCGAGCCATGACCAGCCAGAGCCGTCAGCGAGCCATGACCAGCCAGAGCCGTCAGCGAGCCATGACCAGCCAGAGCCGTCAGCGAGCCATGACCAGCCAGAGCCGTCAGCGAGCCAGGATCCGCCAGAGCCAGCCAGCCAGGATCCGCCAGAGCCAGCCAGCCAGGATCCGCCAGAGCCAGCCAGCCAGGATCCGCCAGCCAGCCAGGATCCGCCAGCCAGCCAGGATCCGCCAGCCAGCCAGGATCCGCCAGCCAGCCAGGATCCGCCAGCCAGCCAGGATCCGCCAGCCAGCCCGGTGTTGTCCCTCAGTCCGGAGCTGCCGTCCCTCAGTCCGGAGCTGCCCCTTAATCCAGTGGGGTTAATTTGGAGGGTGGTCATTTGGAGGAGGATACGAAAGCGGGTAGTGACTATGGTGGGGTGGGGACCACGACCAGTGCCGGAGCCGCCGCCGTGGACGGACGCCCACCCAGACCCTCCCCTAGACTGTGTGCTGGTGCGCCCGGAGTTCGCACCTTAAGGGGGGGTTTATGTCACGCCCTGGCCTTAGTATTCTTTGTTTTCTTAATTATTTTAGTTAGGTCAGGGTGTGACATGGGGAATGTATGTGTTTTTTGTAGTGTCTAGGGTGGTTGTAAAGTTTAGGGGGTTTATTAGAGTAGTTGGGTTTATGTTTAGTATAGAAGTCTAGCTGTGTCTATGGTTGAGTGTAGGTATCTAGGAAAGTCTATGGTTGCCTGAATTGGGTCTCAATTAGAGACAGCTGGTTATTGTTGTCTCTGATTGGGAGCCATATTTAAGGCAACCATAGGCTTTAGCTGTTTGTGGGGAATTGTCTATGTTGAACGTAAGTAGCTTGTGTGTGCACTTTCGTTTGTAGCTTCACGGTTGTTTGTTGTTTTTGTATAAGTTTTCGTTTCGTGTTCATCTTCAAAATAAAGAGAAGATGTATTTTACACACGCTGCGCCTTGGTCCACTCTCTCTAAAGAAGACGATCGTGACACATATAAACATACCTGGGGTATGGAGATACTGATCTATATTCATATAAACATACCTGGGGTATGGAGACACTGATCTACATTCATATAAACATACCTGGGGTATGGAGACACTGATCTATATTCATATAAACATATCTGGGGTAGGGAGACACTGATCGACATTCATATAAACATACCTGGGGTATGGAGATACTGATCTATATTCATAGAAACATACCTGGGGTATGGAGATACTGATCTATATTCATATGAACATACCTGGGGTATGGAGACACTGATCTACATTCATATAAACATACCTGGGGTATGGAGACACTGATCTATATTCATATAAACATATCTGGGGTAGGGAGACACTGATCGACATTCATATAAACATACCTGGGGTATGGAGATACTGATCTATATTCATATAAACATACCTGGGGTATGGAGACAATGAACTATATTCATATAAACATACCTGGGGAATGGATATACTGATCTACATTCATGTAAACATACCTGGGGTATGGAAACACTGATCTATAGTCATATAAACATACCTGGGGAATGGATATACTGATCTACATTCATATACACATACCTGGGGTATGGAGATACTGATCTACATTTATATAAACATACCTGGGGTATGGAAACACTGATCTATATTCATAGAAACATACCTGGGGTATGGAGACACTGATCTACATTCATCTAAACATACCTGGGGCATGGAGACACTGATCTACATTCATATGAACATACCTGGGGTATGGAGACACTGATCTATATTCATATAAACATACCTGGGGTATGGAGATACTGATCTAAATTCATATAAACATACCTGGGGTATGGAGACACATCTATATTCATATAGACATACCTGGGGTATGGAGACACTGATCTATATTCATATAAACATACCTGGGGTATGGAGATACTGATCTATATTCATAAAAACATACATGGGGTATGGAGACACTGATCTATATTCATATAAACATACCTGGGGTATGGAGATACTGATCTATATTCATATAAACATACCTGGGGTATGGAGACACTGATCTATATTCATATAAACATACCTGGGGTATGGAGACACTGATCTATATTCATATAAACATACCTGGGGTATGGAGACACTGATCTATATTCATATAAACATACCTGGGGTATGGAGATACTGATCTATATTCATATAAACATACCTGGGGTATGGAGACACTGATCTACATTCATATAAACATACCTGGGGTATGGAGATACTGATCTACATTCATATAAACATACCTGGGGTATGGAGAAACTGATCTACATTCATATAAACATACCTAGGGTATGTAAACACTGATCTATATTCATATTGTCACGCCCTGGCCTTAGTATTCTTTGTTCTCTTAATTATTTTAGTTAAGTCAGTGTGTGACATGGGGAATGTATGTGTTTTTTGTAGTGTCTAGGGTGGTTGTAAAGTTTAGGGGGTTTATTAGAGTAGTTGGGTTTATGTTTAGTATAGAAGTCTAGCTGTGTCTATGGTTGAGTGTAGGTATCTAGGAAAGTCTATGGTTGCCTGAATTGGGTCTCAATTAGAGACAGCTGGTTATTGTTGTCTCTGATTGGGAGCCATATTTAAGGCAACCATAGGCTTTAGCTGTTTGTGGGGAATTGTCTATGTTGAACGTAAGTAGCTTGTGTGTGCACTTTCGTTTGTAGCTTCACGGTTGTTTGTTGTTTTTGTATAAGTTTTCGTTTCGTGTTCATCTTCAAAATAAAGAGAAGATGTATTTTACAAACGCTGCGCCTTGGTCCACTCTCTCTAAAGAAGACGATCGTGACACATATAAACATACCTGGGGTATGGAGATACTGATCTATATTCATATAAACATACCTGGGGTATGGAGATACTGATCTATATTCATATAAACATACCTGGGGTATGGAGATACTGATCTATATTCACATAAACATAAGTGGGGAATGGATATACTGATCTACATTCATATAAACATACCTGGGGTATGGAGATACTGATCTACATTCATATAAACATACCTGGGGTATGGAGACACTGATCTACATTCATATAAACATACCTGGGGTATGGAGACAATTATCTATATTCATATAAACATACCTGGGGTATGGATACACTGATCTACATTCATATAAACACACCTGTGGTATGGAGACACTGATTTAAAGTCATATAAACATACCTGGGGCATGGAGACACTGATCTATATTCATATAAACATACCTGGGGTATGGAGACACTGATCTATATTCATATAAATACACCTGAGGTATGGAGATACTGATCTATATTCATATAAATACACCTGGGGTATGGAGACACTGATCTATATTCATAAAAACATACCTGGGGTATGGAGAAACTGATCTATATTCATAAAAACATACATGGGGTATGGAGACACTGATCTATATTCATAAAAACATACCTGGGGTATGGAGACACTGATCTATATTCACATAAACATACCTGGGGTATGGAGATACTGATCTATATTCATATAAACATACCTGGGGTATGGAGATACTGATCTATATTCATATAAACATACCTGGGGTATGGAGACACTGATCTATATTCATATAAACATACCTGGGGTATGGAGATACTGATCTACATTCATATAATCATACCTGGGGTATGGAGACACTGATCTACATTCATATAAACATACCTGGGGTATGGAGACAATGATCTATATTCATATAAACATACATCGGGTATGGAGACACTGATCTATATTCATATAAACATACCTGGGGTATGGAGAAACTGATCTATATTCATATAAACATACCTGGGGAATGGATATACTGATCTACATTCATATAAACATACCTGGGGTATGGAAACACGGATCTATATTCATATAAACATACCTGGGGAATGGATATACTGATTTACATTCATATAAACATACCTGGGGTATGGAGACACTGATCCACATTCATATAAGGTCTCCGGTAGCCTCTGGAACTGCCGATCTGCGGCCAACAAGGCAGAGCTCATCTCAGCCTATGCGTCCCTCCAGTCCCTCGACTTCTTGGCACTGACGGAAACATGGCTCACCACAGATAACACTGCTACTCCTACTGCTCTCTCTTCGTCTGCCCACGTGTTCTCGCACACCCCGAGAGCTTCTGGTCAGCGGGGTGGTGGCACCGGGATCCTCATCTCTCCCAAGTGGTCATTCTCTCTTTCTCCCCTTACCCATCTGTCTATCGCCTCCTTTGAATTCCATGCTGTCACAGTTACCAGCCCTTTCAAGCTTAACATCCTTATCATTTATCGCCCTCCAGGTTCCCTCGGAGAGTTCATCAATGAGCTTGATGCCTTGATAAGCTCCTTTCCTGAGGACGGCTCACCTCTCACAGTTCTGGGTGACTTTAACCTCCCCACGTCTACCTTTGACTCATTCCTCTCTGCCTCCTTCTTTCCACTCCTCTCCTCTTTTGACCTCACCCTCTCACCTTCCCCCCCTACTCACAAGGCAGGCAATACGCTTGACCTCATCTTTACTAGATGCTGTTCTTCCACTAACCTCATTGCAACTCCCCTCCAAGTCTCCGACCACTACCTTGTATCCTTTTCCCTCTCGCTCTCATCCAACACTTCCCACACTGCCCCTACTCGGATGGTATCGCGCCGTCCCAACCTTCGCTCTCTCTCCCCCGCTACTCTCTCCTCTTCCATCCTATCATCTCTTCCCTCTGCCCAAACCTTCTCCAACCTATCTCCTGATTCTGCCTCCTCAACCCTCCTCTCCTCCCTTTCTGCATCCTTTGACTCTCTATGTCCCCTATCCTCCAGGCCTGCTCGGTCCTCCCCTCCCGCTCCGTGGCTCGACGACTCATTGCGAGCTCACAGAACAGGGCTCCGGGCAGCCGAGCGGAAATGGAGGAAAACTCGCCTCCCTGCGGACCTGGCATCCTTTCACTCCCTCCTCTCTACATTTTCCTCTTCCGTCTCTGCTGCTAAAGCCACTTTCTACCACTCTAAATTCCAAGCATCTGCCTCTAACCCTAGGAAGCTCTTTGCCACCTTCTCCTCCCTCCTGAATCCCCCCCCCCCCCCCTCCTCCCTCTCTGCAGACGACTTCGTCAACCATTTCGAAAAGAAGGTCGACGACATCCGATCCTCGTTTGCTAAGTCAAACGACACCGCTGGTTCTGCTCACACTGCCCTACCCTGTGCTCTGACTTCTTTCTCCCCTCTCTCTCCAGATGAAATCTCGCGTCTTGTGACGGCCGGCCGCCCAACAACCTGCCCGCTTGACCCTATCCCCTCCTCTCTTCTCCAGACCATTTCCGGAGACCTTCTCCCTTACCTCACCTCGCTCATCAACTCATCCTTGACCGCTGGCTACGTCCCTTCCGTCTTCAAGAGAGCGAGAGTTGCACCCCTTCTGAAAAAACCTACACTCGATCCCTCCGATGTCAACAACTACAGACCAGTATCCCTTCTTTCTTTTCTCTCCAAAACTCTTGAACGTGCCGTCCTTGGCCAGCTCTCCTGCTATCTCTCTCAGAATGACCTTCTTGATCCAAATCAGTCAGGTTTCAAGACTAGTCACTCAACTGAGACTGCTCTTCTCTGTATCACGGAGGCGCTCCGCACTGCTAAAGCTAACTCTCTCTCCTCTGCTCTCATCATTCTAGACCTATCGGCTGCCTTCGATACTGAAAACCATCAGATCCTCCTCTCCACCCTCTCCGAGTTGGGCATCTCCGGCGCGGCCCACGCTTGGATTGCGTCCTACCTGACAGGTCGCTCCTACCAGGTGGCGTGGCGAGAATCTGTCTCCTCACCACGCGCTCTCACCACTGGTGTCCCCCAGGGCTCTGTTCTAGGCCCTCTCCTATTCTCGCTATACACCAAGTCACTTGGCTCTGTCATAACCTCACATGGTCTCTCCTATCATTGCTATGCAGACGACACACAATTAATCTTCTCCTTTCCCCCTTCTGATGACCAGGTGGCGAATCGCATCTCTGCATGTCTGGCAGACATATCAGTGTGGATGATGGATCACCACCTCAAGCTGAACCTCGGCAAGACGGAGCTGCTCTTCCTCCCGGGGAAGGACTGCCCGTTCCATGATCTCGCCATCACAGTTGACAACTCCATTGTGTCCTCCTCCCAGAGCGCTAAGAACCTTGGCGTGATCCTGGACAACACCCTGTCGTTCTCAACTAACATCAAGGCGGTGGCCCGTTCCTGTAGGTTCATGCTCTACAACATCCGCAGAGTACGACCCTGCCTCACACAGGAAGCGGCGCAGGTCCTAATCCAGGCACTTGTCATCTCCCGTCTGGATTACTGCAACTCGCTGTTGGCTGGGCTCCCTGCCTGTGCCATTAAACCCCTACAACTCATCCAGAACGCCGCAGCCCGTCTGGTGTTCAACCTTCCCAAGTTCTCTCACGTCACCCCGCTCCTCCGCTCTCTCCACTGGCTTCCAGTTGAAGCTCGCATCCGCTACAAGACCATGGTGCTTGCCTACGGAGCTGTGAGGGGAACGGCACCTCAGTACCTTCAGGCTCTGATCAGGCCCTACACCCAAACAAGAGCACTGCGTTCATCCACCTCTGGCCTGCTCGCCTCCCTACCACTGAGGAAGTACAGTTCCCGCTCAGCCCAGTCAAAACTATTCGCTGCTCTGGCACCCCAATGGTGGAACAAACTCCCTCACGACGCCAGGACAGCGGAGTCAATCACCACCTTCCGGAGACACCTGAAACCCCACCTCTTCAAGGAATACCTAGGATAGGATAAAGCAATCCTTCTGAACCCCCCCCCCCCCAACCCTTAAAAGATTTAGATGCACTATTGTAAAGTGGCTGTTCCACTGGATGTCATAAGGTGAATGCACCAATTTGTAAGTCGCTCTGGATAAGAGCGTCTGCTAAATGACTTAAATGTAAATGTAAATATAACACACCTGGGGTATGGAGACACTGATCTACATTCATATAAACATACCTGGGGCATGGAGACACTGATCTATATTCATATAAACATACCTGCGGTATGGAGACACTGATCTACATTCATATAAACACACCTGAGGTATGGAGAAACTGACCTATATTCATAAAAACATACATGGGGTATGGAGACACTGATCTACATTCATATAAGCATACCTGGGGTATGGAGATACTGATCTATATTCATATAAACATACCTGGGGTATGGAGATACTGATCTATATCCATATAAACATACCTGGGGTATGCAGATACTGATCTATATTCACATAAACATCCCTGGGGTATGGAGACACTGATCTACATTCATATAAACATACCTGGGGTATAGAGACACTGATCTACATTCATATAAACATACCTGGGGTATGGAGATACTGATCTACATTCATATAAACATACCTGGGGTATGGAGATACTGATCTATATTCATATAAACATACCTGGGGTATGGAGATACTGATCTACATTCATATAAACATACCTGGGGTATGGAGATACTGATCTATATTCATATAAACATACCTGGGGAATGGATATACTGATCTACATTCATATAAACATACCTGGGGTATGGAGATACTGATCTACATTCATATAAACATACCTGGGGTATGGAGATACTGATCTATATTCATATAAACACACCTAAGGTATGGAGACACTGATCTACATTCATATAAACATACCTGGGGTATGGAGACACTGATCTATATTCATATAAACATACCTGGGGCATGGAGACACTGATCTATATTCATATAAACATATCTGGGGCATGGAGACAATGATCTATATTCATATAAACATACCTGGGGCATGGAGACACTGATCTATATTCATATAAACATACCTGGGGTATGGAGATACTGATCTACATTCATATAAACATACCTGGGGTATGGAGATACTTGTCTACATTCATAAAAACATACCTGGGGTATGGAGATACTGATCTACATTCAGATAAACATACCTGGGGTATGGAGATAGTGATCTATATTCATATAAACATACCTGGGGTATGGAGATACTGATCTACATTCATATAAACATACCTGGGGTATGGAGACACTGATCTACATTCATATAAACATACCTGGGGTATGGAGATACTGATCTATATTCATATAAACATACCTGGGGTATGGAGATACTGATCTACATTCATATAAACATACCTGGGGTATGGAGATAGTGATCTATATTCATATAAACATACCTGGGGTATGGAGATACTGATCTACATTCATATAAACATACCTGGGGTATGGAGACACTGATCTACATTCATATAAACATACCTGGGGTATGGAGATACTGATCTACATTCATATAAACATACCTGGGGTATGGAGATACTGATCTACATTCATATAAACATACCTGGGGTATGGCGATACTGATCTATATTCATATAAACATACCTGGGGTATGGAGAAACTGATCTATATTCATATAAACATACCTGGGGTATGGAGATACTGATCTACATTCATATAAACATACCTGGAGTATGGAAACACTGATCTATATTCATATAAACATACCTGGGGAATGGATATACTGATTTACATTCATATAAACATACCTGGGGTATGGAGACACTGATCCACATTCATATAACACACCTGGGGTATGGAGACACTGATCTACATTCATATAAACATACCTGGGGCATGGAGACACTGATCTATATTCATATAAACATACCTGCGGTATGGAGACACTGATCTACATTCATATAAAACACACCTGGGGTATGGAGAAACTGACCTATATTCATAAAAACATACATGGGGTATGGAGACACTGATCTACATTCATATAAGCATACCTGGGGTATGGAGATACTGATCTACATTCATATAAACATACCTGGGGTATGGAGACACTGATCTACATTCATATAAACATACCTGGGGTATGGAGATACTGATCTACATTCATATAAACATACCTGGGGTATGGAGATAGTGATCTATATTCATATAAACATACCTGGGGTATGGAGATACTGATCTACATTCATATAAACATACCTGGGGTATGGAGACACTGATCTACATTCATATAAACATACCTGGGGTATGGAGATACTGATCTATATTCATATAAACATACCTGGGGTATGGAGACACTCATCTACATTCATATAAACATACCTGGGGTATGGCGATACTGATCTATATTCATATAAACATACCTGGGGTATGGAGATACTGATCTATATTCATATAAACATACCTGGGGTATGGAGATACTGATCTACATTCATATAAACATACCTGGGGTATGGAGATACTGATCTATATTCATATAAACATACCTGGGGTATGGAGATACTGATCTACATTCATATAAACATACCTGGGGTATGGAGATACTGATCTACATTCATATAAACATACCTGGGGTATGGAGATACTGATCTACATTCATATAAACATACCTGGGGTATGGAGATACTGATCTATATTCATATAAACATACCTGGGGCATGGAGACACTGATCTATATTCATAAAAACATACCTGGGGTATGGAGATACTGATCTACATTCATATAAACATACCTGGGGTATGGAGATACTGATCTACATTCATATAAACATACCTGGGGTATGGAGATACTGATCTACATTCATATAAACATACCTGGGGAATGGAGACACTGATCTATATTCATATAAACATACCTGGGGTATGGAGATACTGATCTCTCCAATCAAACAGACGTTTCCCAGTCGCATTTCATTCTAATGATTGTATTCATACAGCCTAGAACGGGCCACTTCTAAACCCATACAAGGTTATAGTCATCACAGGCCTATAATAACTCCTGCCATGGGAGATTAGGAACTAGACCATTAGGTACATTTATGCACAGTGCTGTTCAACTTGAGTGTTTTTCAGGGAAACGTGCCAGTCTACAGGCTTTGGCTGTCTCTTTGTCTAGTTCATCGGAAAGGCAGTAATGCCAGTATGCAAATCATATCTGAGCTCCATGTAATCATAACACTGTACAGATGGAGACTAAAACCAGAGGATACCTGATTGAAATCATCATTTGTAGCTCTGGGCTCGTATTCAAATAGCGTCTCAGAGTAGGAGTGTTGATCTAGGATCAGTTTCGATGTTTGGATTATAATGAATAGATGCTTGATGAAAACGGGCCCTGGTCATTTGTTTACTTTGTGCATTGAATATCCATTTAGCATAGGTCATAATCAAGTAAAAAATCTCAGGTCACACAGAATGTTTCGTCTGTCTACTAAACAAATACCAGACAGGTCAAACATCATGTGTTTTCCATATTCCATATCACCCAGTATCTGCCTATGAAATGATTGGTACCTTTGATGACAAAGGCCTCTGCGAGCAGACGCAGGTGGTAGAGGGGCTGCTCATCCCCCGTCAGCTCGTCTATACCCACCCTTGCACACATGCCCTGTGCGTCATGGTAACAGCCCTGGACATAGTGTATTTTGGCCATAAGGAGAAGAGCCTCGTTCAGGTGCCTGGGCTGTGTGGGGACAGACAGACAGACAGACAGACAGACAGACAGACAGACAGACAGACACGACAGACACGACAGACACGACATGACACAAGGGCTGTGAGTTTTTGACACAATGACAAACAGGTAAGTAAAAAAGGGAAGACAGCCAATACCATCATTTTATTGTTAAGACTGTTACGAGAGACTAAGTGAAGAGTGACAGAGAAAACAGGTAAATGTGAAAATAATAGACTAATTGGAAACTTGCTGAGATAAGTTAACGAGATAGAATCGGAGGAAGTGAGGTGTAGAAGGAAGTGACACAGAGGGGTAAATGCTCAGACTGACCACCAGCCGTCCCCTGCTCAGGATGGAGTTGAGGTAGCCCTTGGACCGGGACAGTTTGGGCTGGTTGATGTCCGTCAAAGGAGTGGCATTGCGTAAAAGACTCAGGTTGTCATGTAGACACTCCTCCAGAAGGGCCTCGGCCAATAACAGCGTCCCGTAGTCATCTGGAGAAGGGCAGAGGGAATTGGGACAGAATTCAGAGTAGTGGAAGGTTAAGTTGACTGAGTGCAGAGTGGAAGTTCAAGGTCAGGGGTCTGAAACTTTGGAAGCCAAAATAAACCCAGCCCAGTCCATCATAGCATAATTTCCCACAAGCCCCAGAGAGAAGGGGGAAAAAACACCAGTGGTGTCTAAAACTATAGTCACTGGATGGCAATAAAAGTCACTTGTAAACACATTCTGGATTAGGGCTTCCTGTTTGGTCCAGCTCTCACTTCTCTCACTCCTCTCCCGTCTCTGGTGGTGTGTTCTGACGCCAAGTCTGTGACTAGTGTTTATGTTCTGGCATCTCTGACATACTGTAGCCCATCATGTTTATGAGACTGTCCCAGTCAAGGTTAATCACTGAAATGGAGGATCGGGGCTGCAGAATGTATAATGAGACATCTAGTATGGTGTCTAAACACATAAAACAAATCATTCTGCTTTATAAAACATTAACTACAGTATAACAGCAATGTGTTACAAATCAGTTTCACAGGGTGTGTTAATGTGGTGCATAACTTCTATGAATTATTCAGGAGAGGAACAAATCCTCCACATAGCATGTGGATAAAGTGACATTATTTTCAACACACTGTTGTAATCTCAAAACTTCCTGGTCAGAGACTGCTTGTGATTTTACCATTGTCTTGAATTGCAACAACTAGGGACAGTGTCAAGACAGAGGGCAAACTGTCACTGTCAAGACAGACTTTAACAGCAGACCAACTAGGGATGACTTGAATTCTACACACTTTAGTCTAGAATAACACATTAAGAGTTCTGTACACTTGCAAGCATGTTGAAAACAGTTTCAGGTGGGGAGTGGGCATTCCATCCAGCCAATAATATATTTGGTTATTGACACAATAACAGTGGCACGCAGCAAGGTCATGAGCCATGTCACCTTACCCCATGTTTATTTTAGCCAGGTGAGGTAAGTAGCTACATTAGCTTACCTACTGAGTGTTTGAGTGGTGTGTTTGAATATACAGGCTTACATACATTGAAAATAATAAAAAAGGACAAAGAATTACAGTGATAGTGACAATCAGTTAATACATGTTCATTACAATATGTTCTGTGTTTTGAACATTGTCCATTGAGAAGTGTATGGTATTGATGTAGACAACGAACAGCTTTAGATATGCCAGTAAAGTTGTTCATTGTTTGCAGAGTAGGGGAATGACATTGAGCTTACTTGCAGAGTACCAAGTCCAACGCATGCGGAACTATTGCCATCCCTGTCCTGACATGTGACAAAAACTTACTGAGAAAAAACAAACCTATACAAAAATCCAACAGGTAGTCAGTCGCCAGCACTCACCGTCTTCGTGAAATCGTGCGGCCACTAGTTGCTCTACGATAGGGGGTATCTTGTCCCACTGGCACTCTGCTCTGTAGCGGTCGATCTCCGCTTCCAGACGGTATTGCGAGAAGGAGACCCTGCTGGTTGCCATGCCCGCTCTAGATCCCGATCTGTCTCGGTGACCGTACTCCCCTGATACCCGGGGAGTAACTGCGGACTGATAAACAGAACATGAAAAAAGTGTAATGTAATCTATGAGCATGTGCTGCTGCCCTACCTTCCCTTATACACATTATTGGTGAACATGTCAAAATAATATTTAACCACAGTGTATTCTTAAATAGCACACACAAAGAAAATGACTTTTAAACAAACTCAAGATAATATTGTACAGGTGCTTTCAGTTTGAGGATGAGATAGGAAGATGTGTGTATACCCATTGTGTGATTTTTTATTTTTACTTTCGTAGACTCAGATTTGTATATATTTCATAATAACTATCTATTCAATGAATTAGCTTATTATATAGCCAGTCGATATATTATAACTCCTTGTAGTCGACTCTACCCTATTATGCTTGTATTTATTTAGCATAAAATAGGCCAACACAGCGCAAAGATTTTAGGAAACAATAATGCTTGTCGAAGTATTCAGTTTTTTTCCCTTCTTATTTTCTTTAGCTTATTTACGCTACAAACCATTTGCTATCATATATGCCACTGTAAAGCGTTTGTATTGAAGTGCATTTTGTCCTAGATAACCCGTCCTAGATTTTCCTTCGAAAGCTTTCCCTAACTAGATCAATTAGCCTACTGGGATTAACGCTAATAGCCTACCAGAGTTCAGAGTGTATAGATAAAACAGTAACATTCAAACTGTGGATCTGTGGCAAATTATTATTCATGATTTTACCGCAGTGTATGTCCAATACCTCAATAAATCCCAAGTAGGCTACTGTATTTAAAATGTCAGTTATCAACTATTTTAATTGACCGACTTCAGGATTTGGGACTATAGGTAGCTAAATTGACATCTGCCATATGGTCTGCTCAGACAATTCAACACTGCACCGTAACGCGTGACTGACTAAATACGCCTCGATCACACCGACTATTTTTTTGCGTTTTGGTACCAGAAGTCCATTCATTTCCAATGGAACGCTACGTTTGCTTTGAAGCATTGCGTTGCAGAGCCAGTTGCAGTGCGTTCTGAGTGGTACAAACATTGGATTTATCGAATATATGCATCAAATTGTATCCGTAGACGGCTTGACAGAAATTATAGCAGAAGGTGAATTTTTGTTGCACACATATCCAAATGATGCTGCGTGCCATTTTGCCCAGTAACACTGTAGGTGTGATCGAGGCGTACACCTGTTGCAAATCCATTGGCAAGAATGTAACACTTTACATGTTTCACAAACTGGATACAAAAATGTATACATTTAATTGACGCATGCCTTATTTGTGAGTAAGGGGCGGGACGAACAGATTCAGCAGTCCAATGGTGGTCGTACAGTAAAGTCCATTGAATGTTACAACATAGACTATTTGAGAGTTTTAAAAAATATTACAAAAAAATATATGTATACACTATATGGGAATTAATATTTTAACGACCATTTGTTAAGAATAGAAAACATTATTTCATATACCTTGACATGGTGGCAGAACACATTTTAGCAACCATAGTTTCACAGGACGGCTGCTAAATCGTCTTTCACAAAAGCATTACAAAACGACAGTTGGAGGCACTTGACTAGCTAACACAGCAAACTAGTGTTTAGGTCAAGTGCATTACCTACGACTACAAGCTATCACAGGACAGTTTTCTATATCTAATCCAACCTCAAATCTTCGGAAAATAAATTTGGCGGCTTCATTTTCCCTATGAAAGGTTGACATTTGCTTGTCAGATGTGTTTACTTCTCAAATTCAACGAAACAACTACATTCATGTTCGTGTTTTGGACACTGACAGGTGTCTGGTTAGACTATTGCACGCCTTCAAATCTCTGACGCAATATGCCGATATCCAATCAGAATTTAGCTGTCGTGTCCATGGGTTGAAAGGTGACTACGGCTCACAGCAATGCCCAAAAAGGGTGAAGATAGTTAAAATACAAATAGCTGAAGCGACCGGCTCCAAGTCTGTTTTTCAGCTGGTGAGTATGCATTTTGATAATTAATATAGCTGAAGATCCAGTTCATTATGGAGGGCTTGTTATCACCGTATTGATTATCTTGCTAAACTAACGGATGTTCTTGAAAACCTGATAGATTTGTTTGAAGGTGCACTCTGCTAGTATAACTAACGGTAGACAGCAATGTGTCTGTGTCTACAACATCACTAGTTAGTTTGCATCCCGAACTATACATGTAATAACATATCACTGAAAACAATTAGGCCTATTGCCTGCAAAGAATGCAATTCCATTTTATTAATCTTCTCATTCTTCTGCTATTTATGTGTTTCCAAAAATGTACATATGGGTTCATAGATTGAGCTCTCTTTCTCTCTCAGCTAGCTGCTCTTTCTGGCTGTCTGTGTAGTTACTGTACAGCCCAGAATGGTGTTAAGAGTAAGTGGCAGGAGGAGCGTTGTGTGGGGCTGGCTACTCCTGGTCTCCTGCTTTCTGCTGTCTGTCTGTTCGCATGAGCAGGCAGCCCAAGAACACCCACCGGAGGTTCACCATCCAAACATGCACCTGGACAAGAACATGGTCCATGACAGAGAGTGAGTACTGGGTCGTGTTCATTAGGGTACACCAGTCCAAAATGCTTTGCAACAGAACAAAAGCAAACATTTCTTATTGGACAGACAGTACCTTCCTTTTTCTCTCTGTTTCTGAGCATTTTCTTCCATTCTGTGTCTAAAGAACAGGCCACATAATTGTGAATGGGTAGAAAAATGTGCAATACTATTGCCTGCCAAAAGAAAGTTAGGAGCCAAATTCTGTTTACAAAACAGTAGGAACACCTGCTCTTTCCATGACATAGCTTTCACCTGGTCAGTCTATGATTGCTCACGTATCAATGTCACTTGTTAAATCCACTTCAATCAGTGTAGATGAAGGGGAGGAGACAGGTTAACACTCAACAGTTTACAGTGTGTGTCAAGAATGGTCCACCACCCAAAGGACATCCAGCGGCAGGTAGCCTGGTGGGTAGGAGCGTTGGGCCAGTAACCGAAAGGTTGCTGGATCGAATCCCCGAGCTGACGAGGTAAAAACTGTTGTTCTGCCCTTAAGCAAGGCAGTTAACCGGGCACCGACAATGTCAATTAAGGTAGCCCCCTGCACCTCTCTGACTCAGAGGGGTTGGGTTAAGTGTGGAAGACACATTTCAGTTGAATGCATTCAGTTGTACAACTGACTGTAGCCCCTTTCCCAACTTGACACAACTAAGCATCCAGTGTCCCTGTGGAACACTTTCAACACTTTATACTCCATGCCCTGACGAATTGAGGCTATTCTGAGAGCAAAAGGGTGTGCAACTCTATATTAGGAAGGTGTTCCTAATGTTTTGTTCACTCTGTGTGTATGTGTGTGTATATATATATATATTACACTGAACAAAAATATAACCCCACCGCCACAATGGTGCACTCTGTTCACAATGTTGACTTCATCAAACCGTTCGCCCACACGACGCCATACACGTGGTCTGCGGTTGTGAGGCCGGTTGGAGTTACTGCCAAAATCTCTAAAACACCTTTGGAGGCGGCTTATGCTAGAGAAATTAACATGAAATTATCTGGCAAAAGCTCTAGTGGACATTCCTGCAGTCACGAAGCCAATTACATGCTCCCTCAAAACATGAGACATCTGTGCATTGGGTTGTGTGACAAAACTGCACATTTTTAGAGTGGCTTTTTATTGTCCCCAGCACAAGTTGCATCTGTGTAATGATCATGCCGTTTAATCAGCTTCCACTGGTCAGGTGGATGGATTATCTTGGCAAAGGAGAAATAGTCACTAACAGGGATCTACACAAATTTGTGCACAACATTTTTGAGAAATATGTTTTTTGTGTGCGTATGGAACATTTCTGGGATCTTTTATTTCAGCTCATGAAACATGGGACCAACACTTTACAAGTTGTGTTTATTATATATGTATATATATCCAAACATTTTGGATACCCCTTCAAATTTGTGGTTTCGGCTTTTTCAGTCACACCCGTTCCTGACAGGCGTATAAAATTGGCAGTAGACTGGTCCATACTGAAGAGCTCAGTGACTTTCAACGTGGCACCGTCATAGGATGGCACCTTTCCAACAAGTCAGTTCGTCAAATTTCTGCCCTGCTAGAGCTGCCCCAGTCAACTGTAAGTGCTTTTATTCTGAAGTAGAAAGGTCTAGGAGCAACAGCAGTGAAGTGGTAGGTCACACGAGCTCACAGAACGGGATCAAGGAGTGCTGAAGCGCGTAGCACGTAAAAATCATCTGTTCTCGGTTGCAAAACTCGACCAAGTTCCAAACTGCCTCTGGAAGCAACGTCTGCACAATAACTGTTCATTGGGAGCTTCATGAAATGGGTTTCCATGGCCGAGCAGCTGCACACAAGCCTAAGATCACAATGCCAAGCATACAATGACATTCTAGACGATTCTGTGCTTCCAACTTTGTGGCAACAGTTTGCTGTTTCCTGTTTCAGCACGACAATGCCCCTGTGCACAAAGCGAGGTCGATACAGAAACGGTTTGTCGAGATCAGTGTGGAAGAACTTGACTGGCCCCCACAGAGCCCTGACCTCAACCCCATCGAACACTTTTGGGATGAATTGGAACGCAGACTGCGAGCCAGGCCTAATTGCCCAACATCCAGTGTCCAACTGAATGGAAGCAAATCCCCGCAGCAAGGTTCCAACATCTAGTGTAAAGCCTTTCCAGAAAAGTGGAGGCTGTTACAGCAGCAAAGGGTGGACCAACTTCATATTAATGCCCATGATTTTGGAATGCGATGTTTGATGAGCAGGTGTCCACATACTTGGTGTATATTGTCCAAACATCTCACTACGGCACCGAACCCAAACAGTCTCTCAGCCTAAGTCTCCCAGATGCTTGAATTAAAGCTTTACCTTGGCTGACAGTATATACTTGGTTAATGCACTGACCAGTGTTTCTTCTATGTCCTGTCTGTATAGACACATCATGGAGCATCTGGAAGGTGTGATTGACAAGCCTGAGTCGGATATGTTGCCGCAGGAGCTGCAGTTGCACTACTTTAAGATGCATGACTATGATGGCAACAACTTACTGGATGGGCTGGAGTTGGCCACAGCCATCACTCATGTACACAAAGAGGTTTGTGTAATTGCAAATGATATCAACAGCCAATGATGCCACATACTGTAATGCATTTTATTCACCTATGTACACACACTCATGTACAGTATATGCGTTTTCCACCTTTCTGCAGGAAAGAGGAGAGGAAAGCCAGCCTATGAAAGAGGAAGACCTCATAAGCCTTATAGATGATGTTCTAAGGGACGATGACAAAAACAACGATGGGTACATAGACTACGCCGAGTTTGCCAAGTCCCTGGAGTAGAGGAGAGACGCTGCCTCACTGCTGGGATCTCTCTCAGTGCACTGCACATAACCACGTCACTTTCCATCTCAAAGCAAAATCTCTTGTTTATTTACCTGTGCCAGTGTACATGTCTCACGCTCTCTGTGGTGCTATCACTATCCTTTATCCATCCAGACAGCATATCAGGAGTGGACAAACTTTTTGGCTCGAGGGCCACATCGGGAGTTTGAAATTCAACAGAGGGCTGCACAGATTTCTTTTTGACCGATTGATTTGTCAAAGTCTATTTTCAGGCCAGCAAAAGGGCAGTAATTTGAAAATATATAGGACCATTATATTTTCTATCTAATTTTAACCCAAAATACCCCCCCTTGAGATCACCCCTGAGATAGATACAGTTGAAGTCGGAGGTTTACATACACCTTAGCCAAATACATTTAAACTCAGTTTTTCACAATTCCTGACATTTAATCCAAGTAGAAATTCTCTGTTTTAGGTCAGTTACGATCACCACTTTATTTTAAGAATGTGAAATGTCAGAATAATAGTAGAGAGAATGATTTATTTCAGCTTTTATTTCTTTCATCATATTCCCAGTAGGTCAGAAGTTTACATGCACTCAATTAGTATTTGGTAGCATTGCCTTTAAATTGTTTAACTTGCGACAAACGAGTCGGGTAGCCTTCCACAAGCTTCCCACAATAAGTTGGGTGAATTTTGGCCCATTCCTCCTGACAGAGCTGGTGTAACTCGCACACGCTTTTTCAGTTCTGCTCACAAATTTTCTATGGGATTGAGGTCAGGGCTTTGTGATGGCCACTCCAATACCTTGACTTTGTTGTCCTTAAGCCATTTTGCCACAACTTCGGAAGTATGCTTGGGGTCATTGTCTATTTGGAAGACCCATTTGCGACCAAGCTTTAACTTCCTGACTGATGTCTTGAGATGTTCAATATATCCACATACTTTTCCTGCCTCATGATGCCATCTATTTTGTGAAGAGCACCAGTCCTTCCTGCATCAAAGCACCCCCACAACATGATGCTGCCACCCCCGTGCTTCACGGTTGGGATGGTGGTCTTCGACTTGCAAGCCTCCCCCTTTTCCTCCAAACATAAGGAGGGTTATTATGGCCAAACAATTCTATTTTTGTTTCATCAGACCAGAGGACATTTCTCCAAAAGTACGATCTTTGTCCCCATGTGCAGTTGCAAACCGTAGTCTGGCTTTTCTATGGCGGTTTTGGAGCAATAGGTTCTTCCTTGCTGAGCGGCCTTTCAGGTTATGTCGATATAGGACTTGTTTTACTGTGGACATAGATACTTGTGTACCTCTTTCCTCCATGATCTTCACAAGGTCTTTTGCTGTTGTTCTGGGATTGATTTGCACTTTTCACACCAAAGTACGTTCATCTCTAGGAGACAGAACGCATCTCCTTCCTGAGCGGTATGGTGGCTGCGTGGTCCCATGGTGTTTATACTTGCGTACTATTGTTTGTACAGATGAACGTGGTACGAGGATGAACAAGGTCTTGGCTGATTTCTTTTGATTTTCGAATGATGTCAAGCAAAGAGGCAGTGAGATTGATGGTAGGCCTTGAAATGCATCCACAGGTACACCTCCAATTGACTCAAATGATGTCAATTAGCCTATCAGAAGCTTCTAAAGCCTTGACATAATTTTCTGGAATTTTCCAAGCTGTTTAAAGGCACTGTCAACTCAGTGTATGTAAACTTCTGACCCATTGGAATTATGATAGTGAAATAATCTGTCTGTAAACAATTGTTGGACAAATTACTTGTGTCATGCACAAAGTAGATGTCCTAACCGACTTGCCAAAACTATAGTTTGTTAACAAGAAATTTGTGGAGTTGTCGAAAAACAAGTTTTAATGACTCCAACCTAAGTGTATGTAAACTTCCAACTTCAACTGTATATATATATTATTATTACAGAAACTGCCAAATTTGTCTGCTGTATGCTAACAACTAAATGAGTTCAGTCATGTTGGAATTTAATATTTACCTAAGTGATGTTTTTCTGTAAGATTATGGACCAAAATATCTAAATTAGGCCATTAACGACAACTGCCTGTGGTCCTTAACTTTAAGTGTGGCCTTTTACTATTACTCATAGTGGGAATTATACGGCTCAGAAGCAGCATAATGTACCACAGAATAAATATGAGAGTGTGGTAATGGCAAAGCAGGTTTGGAGGATTTGTCTGATCACAGAAACACGCTATGAACAGTGTTGCTTACAGTTGGAACAAAACGGAAGACAGTGTTTCGAAACAGGAAGTAATACGGCTAGTGCTATAAGTATGCTCATTCTTGTTTTCAAAACACTTTCTCCCATTTGTTCGTACAGAACGCGACCCAGGTAACATAAAAGCCACGCACAATACAGGCCTGGTTCTGGTCAAACACAGGCAATAACAAATTAGTACTTTTTCTGCTGATCACTACATGCATCCCTAAAGTGGTCTGTTACCCGCCTACCTGAACGCTCAACTCCACTTACAGTTTACAGCAGGGCTGATACTTGAGATTAGCAGAATCTGAATGTAATACCGGAGCTGTGTTGTACTGCGCATTGTGATTTCTTCGTCACTGGATTCACTTGACTTGCAGCACTGTGAGATCTCTGGGCGATGCCATTACTCAAGGGATAACTTAATTTGACAGATGTGCTTTAAGTAGAATGCATGGTTGTGTTGCTCTAAATGTTAGCTGCCTATTGAAGTGACAATGTTATGCGTAGGTACACCACACGTGATTTTTTTTTTCTCCTCATGAGATGCATTGCTTTTCAAACAGTTACAGATCATTAGAAGGTTATCAGGTCTTGTGTTCTAAGGCCCAGATCTATATTGAACCCATGTATAACATTTCCAATACTGAAAAAGTATTTGTTACAAAAGAGTTCTATTTTCGTCATTCGGTGTTGGTTGTTCAGTGAATTCAGTTTATTTGAATAGAAATGTGTAATTGAAGACTATAAAATGTTAAAAGATTAGTAGACAGATGCAACTGTGTTGTCTGTGTAATATGCTTTTAATAAACACGTATGGAAGTATTCTCTGATGTAGTTTTATGTTGAGTATGTTTCAAAGTGGCATTCACACTGGCCTTTTGGAGTATGTTAGTGCAGTTCACTCTGAGGTATAGGTTATGTTTGAATGGGATCTTAAGCACTTATAAATTTGTTAGATATTGTACTAATTTGAATTTAATAACATATCAAACAAATTGCAGAAAAACAAATGTTATATTTTTTTCTTTCAGGAAGTAACATCATACACAGGTGTTGCTGGGTGGGGCTCCAATGTTCGTAGCGGGCTGTACCACTCCTCATGCTGGCGGGGGGGGTTGTGGCTGTAGTGGGACTGTAGGACAGTGACACTGGCTGGTTGTGCCTGTGTGGTGGGAGTGGGAGTAACCACCTGGGGCAGCATAGATGGGAACCAGGGGATATGGTGAGCCAGGGAGTGAGGGTAGTACTGACAGGTCATCCCTGTGGACTGAACACACATGCTGCCCAACAGTGCACCGTGCCCTGTCATTATGCCCATTGGCAAGACCTTTTGAGACGCACGCTCCTGCCTGCGGTATTTGGCACGCCAATTTTGGAACCATACCTGTCAAATACAATAAGAAATAAGTCTTAAGTATGTTGCATTTGAGATTTGACCATTTTAAAGGATAATTGATAATAAGTATGTCTTTTGTCAATTTAAAACCTTTTGTAAATTAACTGTTTGAGTTAGTAATTGCAAGTATTATCAACCCCCCCCCCCCCAGGATAAAAAACTTATACGTGTGGACTGATAAATAGGCCTAGGCCCAATGACCTGTATGCGTGCTTCATTGAGTTTGGTGAGCCACGGCAGTAGATGTCGGGGTAGTGGTTCTGTCCAAACACCATCTCCAGCTGGTCCAGCTGCTTGTGACTGAAGGTGGTGCGATAGCGCCTGCGCGCTGGGGATGGGTAGGCTCTCCCACGCCTGCTGAGGCCTAGGGCCATACTGTCAAATGGGACTTATCTGACTGGGCTGCCCACATCTGTAGTCGGGATGAGGATGGGTTGAACGTGTGAGGACTTTGAATGGATGCTGCAAAGGGATTCCGTCTGACGTGAATTAAACTGTAAATTCTGGCTGAGTTTCTTTATTATACTCTCTAGTTCAGGTTTCATGATGTAGGCTGGCCAGGCCTATAGGCCTACTTGTGTTTCACTTTCACTTATAGGAAGTCGTCAAAATGTGTAAGGACACATTTCACTGAGGACTGTTCTTCAAAAAAGAGGGATTACATGACCTTATCTTTCCCATCAACCTCGGGCAACCTAATAGCCACAAGGCTTTGCTGACCAAATTCAATCTTGTGAGAAAGAGATACCAGAGATGTGGGGATTTGACCAAGATTAAGTTAACAAAAGTTAACAGTGACTAATTAGTCAAATTGGTTGACATAGTTGACTGGCTGTTCACGTTACACTGGATGGTGAACAGACAGAATTAACAGGGAACTGGCCAAAATAGTGTTTTATTTGTAACATTTTTGTTGGTATTCTTTCTCAATCTTTTTCATGAAAGTTCAGAAATATAATGGAATTTAATATAAAGTATCTACATTTTTATTAACTAATACTACAGCATCAATTCATACTATTAAAATGTAATTCAGGCAGATATTAATGAAAGGCCTACGACAATGTATAGTGTGTTATTAATATTATAATATCATCATACAACTTTGACTGATATAATACAATTTTGACAGCAAATTTCTTTGAGACTGACCTGTGCTAGAGCTGACAGCGGTAATATCAGAATACACCTCTGCACACTCCTGCTTACTCCAGACACCATCCGCGGGTGACTTTCCCAGGGCCATCTTCACCGGTGTGGTCTGTGATGCTACAGTCAGGAGCGCTTGCCATACATTGAGCTAGCTACCCATCTTTCCGGTTACGTACGGTAACAGAAGGGCTACAGAATTTACTCAACACAGATAGAAAGTGGCTAAATGCTCACTGAATCACAAGAATTCAAGCATCAAGCTCATCTATGGAATTGAAGCCATTGAAAACTGATCATGGAAAATGTCTATCCTGTATCTTCATTTATCATTTATCATTGCAATTGTGCCTATGCCCACTAAGAGGTGACAGCCTACAGCATCTGTCCGTGAGAGTGTGCAGGGGAGACTGTGCTCCTTACAGAGTAGTCCCTCCCCAGCACACTCATGTCCTCTTTCGTCTTGATTTACAGTTTGTTTTAATCACTATACTATTTTCACAAGTATGTGGTGAATTTTCAAAACTCTTAGTACAAAACTACAAACTCTTAACACTTGTAACACTCTTACATTTAAAACCATTCATTGTGCATTCATTTTGTTTGTAGACATCTTTCGTCACACGACCGTTGATCCAAAATATACTGTGAAATATCATGAGTACATTGATTTAATCACCAAAATTCAACATAATGATATCTTTTCAATTTAGTCATTTTAACAACCAGTTAATCTATTAGCAAAAAATGTAAGATACATGTTTCAATATTGCGCTTTGAATGTAGTATGCTACAGTACTGTATATTACAGTACATTACACTGTTTTCAGATCAGGCAATACACTTGCATTACCCATTAAAATTGACTGAACAACACATTTCCATAATTTGTATCCCATGTGTGATCGTTGAAGACATCTTTCACAATGTAATCAAATAAAATAAATGAAAGAAACAATGTATAGTAGGCTCTAGATTGCATAATGCCTGTCTTGAGCATTTGGCCATAGGTTCTCATCGAAATCATAGTATACAGTGGGGCAAAAAAGTATTTAGTCAGCCACCAATTGTGCAAGTTCCCCCACTTAAAAAGATGAGAGAGGCCTGTAATTTTCATCATAGGTACACTTCAACTATGACAGACAAAATTTGAAAAGAAAAAATCCAGAAAATCACATTGTAGGATTTTTTATGAATTTATTTGCAAATTATGGTGGAAAATAAGTATTTGGTCAATAACAAAAGTTTATCTCAATACTTTGTTATATACCCTTTGTTGGCAATGACAGAGGTCAAACGTTTTCTGTACGTCTTCACAAGGTTTTCACACACTGTTGCTGGTATTTTGGCCCATTCCTCCATGCAGATCTCCTCTAGAGCAGTGATGTTTTGGGGCTGTTGCTGGGCAACACGGACTTTCAACTCCCTCCAAAGATTTTCTATGGGGTTGAGATCTGGAGACTGGCTAGGCCACTCCAGGACCTTGAAATGGTCATTGGCAAACTTCAGACGGGCCTGGACATGTACTGGCTTAAGCAGGGGGACACGTCTAGCACTGCAGGATTTAAGAGGCTCCTCTGTCCTCCACTCGTTACCTGTATTAATGGCACCTGTTTGAACTTGTTATCAGTATAAAAGACACCTGTCCACAACCTCAAACAGTCACACTCCAAACTCCACTATGGCCAAGACCAAAGAGCTGTCAAAGGACACCAGAAACAAAATTGTAGACCTGCACCAGGCTGGGGAGACTGAATCTGCAATAGGTAAGCAGCTTGGTTTGAAAAAATCAACTGTGGGAGCAATTATTAGGAAATGGAAGACATACAAGACCACTGATAATCTCCCTCGATCTGGGGCTCCATGCAAGATCTCACCCCGTGGGGTTAAAATGATCACAAGAACGGTGAGCAAAAATCCCAGAACCACACGGGGGGACCTAGTGAATGACCTGCAGAGAGCTGGGAACAAAGTAACAAAGCCTACCATCAGTAACACACTACGCCGCCAGGGACTCAAATTCTGCAGTGCTAGACGTGTCCCCCTGCTCAAGCCAGCGCATGTCCAGGCCCGTCTGAAGTTTGCCAATGACCATCTGGATGATCCAGAGGAGGGATGGGAGAAGGTCATGTGGTCTGATGAGACAAAAATAGAGCTTTTTGGTCTAAACTCCACTCGCCGTGTTTGGAGGAAGAAGAAGGATGAGTACAACCCAAGAACACCATCCCAACCGTGAAGCATGGAGGTGGAAACATAATTCTTTGGGGATGCTTTTCTGCAAAGGGGACAGGACGACTGCACCGTATTGAGGGGAGGATGGATGGGGCCATGTATCGCGAGATCTTGGCCAACAACCTCCTTCCCTCAGTAAGAGCATTGAAGATGGGTCATGGCTGGGTCTTCCAGCATGACAACGACCCAAAACACACAGCCAGGGAAACTAAGGAGTGGCCTAGCCAGTCTCCAGACCTGAACCCAATAGAAAATCTTTGGAGGGAGCTGAAAGTCCGTATTGCCCAGCGACAGCCCCGAAACCTGAAGGATCTGGAGAAGGTCTGTATGGAGGGGTGGGCCAAAATCCCTGCTGCAGTGTGTGCAAACCTGGTCAAGAACTACAGGAAACGTATGATCTCTGTAATTGCAAACAAAGGTTTCTGTACCAAATATTAAGTTCTGCTTTTCTGATGTATCAAATACTTATGTCATGCAATAAAATGCAAATGAATTACTTAAAAATCATACAATGTGATTTTCTGGATTTTTGTTTTAGATTCCGTCTCTCACAGTTGAAGTGTACCTATGATAAAAATTACAGACCTCTACATGCTTTGTAAGTAGGAAAACCTGCAAAATCGGCAGTGTATCCAATACGTGTTCTCCCCACTGTATAGCGATCTGTCATAAACAAAAGCCTTTGCCAGTATCCATAAATTTAATTGTGTAATGAAGCATATGTGTAACTGTATAAAGCGAAGGTCTTGAGCCATGGTTTTACAAGAAGGGTTGAGGATTGTACAACCCAGAATGAAGGTTTGAAATTATAAAGTGTCTGGTTTTATGTGTTGATGTCTCTTATGTTAATAGAAGTATAACCTTAATTTAAGATCAAATCTAAGTGTCCCTGTGTAGGATTTCCATGACACTACCAAGAAATGTATTGGTGAGTTATATTAATTATGCATTGAACTGCATCCATATATTCTGCCAACAATGCCTTAGTCAGTGTATGTCATAGAACGTTGAGTCAAGTGGAACCTATTTTTAAAACCTCTTATAAAGTTGGTTTTTGGGATGTTATATTTTTGACTGATTTATGATTGTCTGTTTGTTTCATATCTGCAAAGTAGTTAAAATGCTGTCAATTCCACTTTAAACTTTAGGTCACCAGTTGCTTTGTGTGCTAAACCTGAAAGGAGTTTTGCAATGGGAAGTCATTTCTGTACATTTTGATTGGGAAATGCTTCATGGTTGTGTTTGTATTCTTATGATTGGGATCTACTGGCTTATTTTGTTTATGGACTGTTAATCCTTGAACATCATGCTGTGTGTGACTGATGTCTTTCCATCGGCCCTCTGCAGTGTAGTGTTGCCTGGAGAAGTGGGTATACTCTAATTCTGCCAAAAAGTTCCCAAACGGACTGCCCAGTGAAGGAAAGGCACCGTGTGTGAAAAATCCTATGCTTTCCTGTTTCTTTGAGTTTTCCTATAGATTTTTCAGATTTTCACTCTCAAAATCACTTTTTTTTTTTTAAATACAAAAATGTGATCGCTTAAGTCCACAACAATTCTTAAACCACATCAATCTGATTGGGTCAGAGCCTGGCTCCCCAGTGGGTGGGCTAATGTCCACCCAGGCCCATCCATGTCTACGCCCCTGATGCAAACAGCACATGATGACAATTGGGCATCACAAATAGCCTACTAACCAACACTTGGAACTAAACTTTTTCAACACCGGGTTTGCATACCCATTGTTGCCTTAGTTAGCATTTACTGGTAGATATCATAAATTGAAACGTCTTTCCTACCATACCGATGTCATTCTTCTGTGAGCTGCTCCATGCCAAAACCAGTTGAGAGCTGCACACTCTTGCTGCCTGCAGATTATATTCTGCAGAAACTAGCCCCTGTGTGTGGCGCGCATGTGAATATATGTCACGTGCTTTGTGATTGTGTAGGCTACTTTGTGCATGATTTCTCTATTATACTAAATAATTGATAAATCGTATACCTCCACTACACTACTTTAATACGAATCAGAAGGGAGTAAGAAGTGAGTATACGCAATGCCCACTGAAAAATAATCAAATCAAATTTCAAATCAAATGTATTTATATAGCCCTTCTTACATCAGCTGATATCTCAAAGTGCTGTACAGAAACCCAGCCTAAAACCGAAAACAGCAAGCAATGCAGGTGTAGAAGCACGGTGGCTAGGAAGAACTCCCTAGAAAGGCCAAAACCTAGGAAGAAACCTAGAGAGGAACCAGGCTATGAGCTGTGCCGGGTGGAGATTATAACAGAACAAGGCCAAGATGTTCAAATGTTCATAAATGACCCGCATGGTCAAATAATAATAATCACAGTAGTTGTCGAGGGTGCAGCAAGTCAGCACCTCAGGAGTAAATGTCAGTTGGCTTTTCATAGCCAATCATTAAGAGTATCTCTACCGCTCCTGCGGTCTCTAGAGAGTTGAAAACAGCAGGTCTGGGACAGGTAGCACGTCCGGTGAACAGGTCAGGGTTCCATAACCGCAGGCAGAACAGTTGAAACTGGAGCAGCAGCACGGCCAGGTGGACTGGGGACAACAAGGAGTCATCATGCCAGGTAGTCCTGGGGCATGGTCCTAGGGCTCAGGTCCACTGAGATAGAGAAAGAAAGAGAGAAAGAGAGAATTAGAGAGAGCATACTTAAATTCACACAGGACACCGGATAAGACAGAAGTACTCCAGATATAACAAACTGACCCTAGCCCCCCGACACATAAACTACTGCAGCATAAATACTGGAGGCTGAGACAGGAGGGGTCAGGAGACACTGTGGCCCCATCCGATGATACCCCCGGACAGGGCCAAACAGGAAGGATATAACCCCACCCACTTTGCCAAAGCACAGCCCCCACACCACTAGAGGGATATCTTCAACCACCAACTTACCATCTTGAGACAAGGCTGAGTATAGCCCACAAAGATCTCCGCCACGGCACAACCCAAGGGGGGGCGCCAACCCAGACAGGCAGATTACGTCAGTGACTCAACCCACTCAAGTGACGCACCCCTCCTAGGGACGGCATGAAAGAGCACCAGTAAGCCAGTGACTAGGTTAGAGGCAGAGAGTCCCAGTGGAGAGAGGGGAACCTGCCAGGCAGAGACAGCAAGGGCGGTTCGTTGCTCCAGAGCCTTTCCGTTCACCTTCACACTCCTGGGCCAGACTACACTCAATCATATGACCCACTGAAGAGATGAGTCTTCAGTAAAGACTTAAAAGTTGAGACCGAGTCTGCGTCTCTCACATGGATAGGCAAACCATTCCAAAAAATGGAGATCTATAGGAGAAAGCCATGCCTCCAGCTGTTTGCTTAGAAATTCTAGGGACAATCAGGAGGCCTGCGTCTTGTGACCGTAGCGTACGTGTAGGTATGTACGGCAGGACCAAATCGGAAAGATAGGTAGGAGCAAGCCCATGTAATGCTTTGTAGGTTAGCAGTAAAACCTTGAAATCAGCCTTAACAGGAAGCCAGTGTAGGGAGGCTAGCACTGGAGTAATATGATCATTTTTTTGTTGTTCTAGTCAGGATTCTAGCAGCCGTATTTAGCACTAACTGAAGTTTATTTAGTGCTTTATCCGGGTAGCCGGAAAGTAGAGCATTGCAGTAGTCTAACCTAGAAGTAACAAAAGCATGGATTAATTTTTCTGCATCATTTTTGGACAGAAAGTTTCTGATTTTTGCAATGTTACGTAGATGGAAAAAAGCTGTCCTTGAAACAGTCTTGATATGTTCGTCAAAAGAGAGATCAGGGTCCAGAGTAACGCCGAGGTCCTTCACAGTTTTATTTGAGACGACTTTACAACCATCAAGATTAATTGTCAGATTCAATAGAAGATCTCTTTGTTTCTTGGGACCTAGAACAAGCATCTCTGTTTTAAAAGTAGAATGTTTGCAGCCATCCACTTCCTTATGTCTGAAACACAGGCTTCTAGCGAGGGCAATTTTGGGGCTTCACCATGTTTCATTGAAATGTAACAGCTGTGTGTCATCCGCATAGCAGTGAAAGTTAACATTATGTTTTCGAATGACATCCCCAAGAGGTAAAATATATAGTGAAAACAATAGTGGTCCTAAAACGTGGGTATAAGTGGGTATATGGTTTATACCTGCGTATACCCTCCACTGACCTTTTGTGTTTTACAAAAAGTGCACTCTCCTACATGAGTGCACTGGTATTACGGTTGCTGTCCTTTCAGAAACATGAGCCTGTCACACATTGAAGGTTCACCCCTGCGGAAACATGTCTATAATAGATTAGCCTGTTAAGATATTCATGTTTCAAGAAAGAAATGTATATATTTGCCCTGGCGAAGCGGTTTTATGCGCTGACTGAATGGAAGCTGATAATTATGAGTTTTTTTACTCAGCTGGTCTCCTGAAGAAATGACAGGTCCTCATTGTACGAGATCGAGTACAAATATATCCCACACCCAGTCAAGACACTCAGTATGTGGTCTCGAGACAGTACTCGAGACCGGTCGTCTCGAGTACTACAACATTGGCTACCAGACAATGAAAGAAAGTTGAAAACCAACAGAACATGAGAGAAATAGGCTACTGGTTTCAATGGCATTTGGAAGTCTTTATAAAAAAAATGCCTTTTTGCCAAGGCTACTTTGAAGCAAGGTAAAACATGCTCTCATAATATGTAGTAAAACTATCAGGTTTCAAACAATTAAGTAGCTACACTGAACAAAAATATACAGGCAACATGTAAAGTGTTAGTCCCATGTTTCATGAGCTGAAATAAAATATTCCAGAAATGTTCCATAAAGCTTTTTCTCTCAAATTGTGTGCACATTTGTTTTACATCCCTGTTAGTGAGCATTTCTCCTTTGCCAAGATAATCCATCCATCATGATTAAACAGCATTATCATTACACAGGTGCACCTTGTGCTGGGGAAAATAAAAGGCCACTCTAAAATGTGTAGTTTCGTCACACAGTGGCACAGATGTCTCAAGTTGAGGGATTGTGCAATTGGCATGCTGACTGCAGGAATGCCTGGTCACACCAGATACTGACTGGTTTTCTGATCCTTTTTCTAAACGGTATCTGTGACACATACAGATACATATCTGTATTCCCAGTCATGTGAAATCCATAGATTAGGGCCTAACTAATTGATTTCAATTTAACTAAAATCTTTAAAATTGTTGCATGTTGCGTTTATATTTTTGTTCAGTGTATGTTTCCAAATGCATAATGCCTCCAGCTCATTGCAAAGTGTTGTGTGACGGGCTGATGAAGCCTGCCTTTCGTTGCCTATACATTTGAATAGCGAATGGGAAGTGTGCTTAAATTACCAGTTAATAAATACATCTAGTAGCTCTTTTTCATCTTTAATCAAAAACGATTTTTAACAGACGATTGTATTTAGAATTGTTACACAATGATTGGGCTTATAAAAACACTGTCTGACAGATTTTCCTGCTCAAAGGCTGTATATGTATGATGTTCAGTTGTGATTAATAAGATACATAACGAATATACACACCTATGCAAATGAACCCATAGACGGATTAGCATGACCGGTCAAATGTATTTACATCAACTGGTATTTCCATCAATGAATAGGGTAAAAAGCATTTTTACGCAATGGGATTTTTCTTCTCCCGGACATTTGGCCAATGTCAATTTTATTTATGGGCTTTTCTATTTTTTTTTATGGCTAAAAGGCTATCCGAACGCTTTCCCGCCTGCTGTCAGTCCATCCATTCATCTTTCTATATACCATTAAGAATAGTACAGCGGCAGTGGATGGAAAGTTTCTCTGTATTGGCATGATGACTGGGAGTCCTTCACCTAACCAGCGCCAAAGCGCTGCTGGATCTATCTGGACTCCTACAGCTAGAGAAGGACTCCGTGGATAAACTAAACACACTGTTGGGAAAAGGAGCAAAACCATTAGTGAATAGAAAAGTAGGTGTGTGGTGTCTTTCTGTCTGAAACAGATATCGTCAAAACAACTTTTATGGGTTAGTACTAGTATTATTTTAACTCTGTTTTCTGTCTTTGCGATGCCTATTTAACGTTTGTGAGATGATTGTGCCAAATAGTCACAACATTGGTTGTGACTGGGTGCACAGGACAGCTGATGTCATGTGATTACTCGTGGTGCCTCTCCGGGTCTGGGCAGTTCACCCACAGCGCAAAGTGCCAATACTCCAAGGCACTCTGGGAATTTCCAATAAATTGTGGAAACCTGAGATGGACCCAGATACCACTGGGACGAAGAGATGAAGCTCTGGACCAAACCCACAAGACCTATACCTGCTGGAGTAAAACACACGTACAAAAAAACGGCATACAAAATGTAGCTCGACATTAAATTACTTCACCAGTGGATAGAGCAGTGGGCCAGCAATGTACATGCATTGGACAGACAAGTGTAGTGTAGGGTGCGACATGGTACTGAAATTTTGCGGGTGAGGAGAACGCTGGGCATGAGGCGCTAGGCATGTATGACATGCGTTATCTGAATTAGTCCCACAGAATTCTACCTACGGAAGAGCGGCTTCTATGAAGGAACTTTTGAATGTCTTTGAACTTCAGAGAGTTGGTTTAACTAACGTTGGACCGGAGTTATCCCTTTATCATGACTCTGTTCCATTACATTACACAAATTTGCCACCTACAGTTTGAGAGCTAGACCAGAGCTAGCTAACAAGCTTGTGTGTGCAGAGCAGCACCAGATTTAAAAATAAATCACGTTTTACCTTTTTGTAGTTAATATATCCAGTGTGAAACGTGATAACTATAGTATCCTTAACTAACATTGAAAAAGTTAATCCACTGCTTTCTATTGAAAAGTCTCTCCCTAATTCTGAATTACGCCTGTTACATCAGTAACTACAGTAAACTGCACGTTTAGAGGGAGAGGGGCAGGTAGCCTACACACATGCTGGCAGGCAGGCACTGGAATACGTTTCTGAGTGACAGTGAGGGCTTTGCATAGGCGCTTTGTTGCGTTTTTTTGTGGGACTGGAAGAAAATGCCCAGCACGTAAAATAACGTTATTAAGCGGTTCCCATGCTTTTAATTAAAATAATGATTATGTTCCTGATCAGTACAGATCATTTTCATTCTCGGTTCTGATTCTGTTCCTCAAAAAATAAAAATATTCCAGTTTTTAGTTCTGTTCCCTAAACCTGTTTCAACCACTGTTCAATCTAGAAGAAAAAGAAACGCACACCCATTAAGGCGAGGTGCTGGCCAACAGAGTAGAAAACTTGAAAATAAGGGAGAGCCGCACACTCCAGGAGCTCATGTAACAGTTTAACTTTAAACCGTCCCCTCGCCCCGACACGGGCGCGAACCAGGGACCCTCTGCACACATCAACAACTGACACCCACGAAGCGTCGTTACCCATCGCTCCACAAAAGCCACGGCCCTTGCAGAGCAAGGGGCAACACTACTTGTAGGTTTCAGAGCAAGTGACGTAACTGATTGAAACGCTAGTAGCGCGTACCCGCTAACTAGCTAGCCATTTCACATCCGTTACACTCACCCCCCTTTCAACCTCCTCCTTTTCCGCAGCAACCAATGATCCGGGTCAACAGCATCAATGTAACAGTATGACTTTAAACCGTCCCCTCGCCCCGACACGGGCGCGAACCAGGGACCTTCTGCACACATCAACAACGGTCGCCCACGAACCATCGTTACCCATCGCTCCACAAAGGCCACGGCCCTTGCAGAGCAAGGGGCAACACTACTTGTAGGTTTCAGAGCAAGTGACGTAACTGATTGAAACGCTAGTAGCGCGTACCCGCTAACTAGCTAGCCATTTCACATCCGTTACACTCAGATGCAAAAATGTAATTACCAATGTTTCGACAGCCAAGCTGTCTTCATCAGGGTATAGTCACGAACACTGCGGGATGACTCGTTTATATAGTGTCAAAAGACACACAGGTGTCCGTAATCATGGCCAAGTGTGGCCTAATATCATTGGTTAATTCTCAAATATTAAAATGGCATACAACAGCATACAAAAAACAAATGGATAGCATACAATCATAGATTCATTTTAGACTACACAAGCTTACAAACAATTACAATGGCAAAGTCACAATAATCACAAGAATAGCTTAAGATCAAAGTCTATGTTGAGACCGAAGGGAGCAAGGGTCTTTAAATTAAAGATCCAGGCAGCCTCTCGTTTTAACAATAAATTATCAAGGTCAACCCCTCTCCTAGGGAGGGTGACATGTTCGATGCCAATATAACGCAGAGACGAAATCGAGTGGTTTGCTTCCAAAAAGTGGGCCACAACTGGGTAAGTCGAGTTTTTGCACCTAATTGTGCTACGATGCTCTGAGATACGTACTTTTAATTCGCGCTTTGTTTTACCCACATAATTCTTACCACAAGGACAAGTTATAAAATAAATAACTGCCTTAGTGGAGCACGTAATAACACCTTTGATAGGGATCGATTTCCCTGTTTGTGGGTGTTTGAAGGATCTACATATATAAGTACCATTGCATTGAGCACAGCCATTACACTTGTAATTTCCATCCAGTAGGGGCGCAAATAGACGTTGTTCGGGAATATCTTGGGGTTGTAAATCAGAGTGTACCAATTGGTCTCTGAGATTTCTGCCCCGCGAGAATACGACCAAGGGAAGGTCCGAAAACACATTACCGAGACTATCATCGGATTTTAGAATGTGCCAATGTTTGTGAAAGAATCCCTTAATTTGTTCAGAGCACTTTGAATATCGGGTAGTTAGAACGCAAGAATGCGTCTTTTTGCGAGATTGACCTTGAAAAAGGTCATGTCTCGTTTTGTTTTGAGTTTTCTCAATGGCAATATTAATCTGATCATTTTTGTACTCCATCTCCTTGAATTTTCTTTGCGTCTCAGCCATATTTCTGTCGAAATCTGATTGTTTTTTGCAAATTCTTTTGATTCGACAGAATTGGCTGTAGGGCAAACCATTTTTCAAGGGAAGTGGGTCCAACCCCTGTTCAACCAGTTTGTGCCCAGTGGGTTGGTTCTGCTATTAGATGAAGCACAGTGATACCACAATCTGTTGTATAAATAAACAAAATATCTGACGTTGTATTCCCATTTGAACTTTGCTGTGCTTTAAATGGTTGAAAGCTCAGCGATAGACATTTGGGTGACAACTAAACCAAAAATCAGACATTGTTTTTCCATTGGAATTTGGTTGTGCTTTTAGATGGTTGAAAGCATAGTAATCATAACACATTGGAAATTCAACGGTAACTCTATATTTGACACCTAGTGTCATAACACTGTAATGGGAATTTTAATGTTTGGGCTCCCGAGTGGCGCAGCGGTCTAAGGCACTGCATCTCAGTGCAATAGGCATCACTACAGTCCCTGGTTTGAATCCAGGCTGAATCACATCTGGCCGTGATTGGGAGTCCCATAGGGTGGTGCACAATTGGCCCAGCATTGTCCGACTTGCCTAGTTAAATAAAATAAATCTGTTTTTGCTTTTCTTATAACTAATTTCTGTGTTCTATTCATGTTCTGTTCTAATAACCAATTTCTGTGTTCATGCAAGTGACTGATTTAACGAATCCTCACTTATTAGTTGCTGCAATTTGGCAGTACGCCCAGACCTTGTTTTGAGAACAAAATATATCTGTTTCAAGGTCTCAGCTTAGAGAGAAGAAGCCTCTTGAGGTATTGGTATGTCACATGTTATGAACTAGTATTGGTAGGTCACATGAATGAAACGAAACAGTAATGATTCATTAATTATGCTAAATCATGCAAATATAACTTGTCTGTGTATAGTCATATATAAGACAACTGCTGGGTCTGCCCAAGGAGAGCTCCTGATTGACATGTTTACTTCGGTGCATTGAGTTGGTTGGAACCTCTCCAGCACGCTGACAATAAACAATGATTCATATTAAGATGGACTTCTAGTGTCTCGTGTGTAAGAATTTCCACAACAACACGTTATGACATGGTCATAACCATATCATAATATGTCATAATGTTACACCCCTGAAAAAGGGTAGAAAGAATCACGAGAGCGTGATACGGAATGTTTACTCATTGAACGTTTAGTGCAATCATTTTACATAAGTAACACATTTTACAGAATAACAGATCTACAGGAAATAGATAGTTTTGTAGGGTACAAGGCTTATTCAAGTCACAACAGTATACACTGTACATCACTGAAACAAATACTATTTCCAATATATAATATAATAATATAAGCTTTAACTCAGTAAACCATAACTAAATTTATCAACAGGCAATAAAGTGTTTGAAAAACCATTACACAAATAACGCCGCAAAATATCTTATTAACGCACATTCACAATTGACATAAAATGGCAGCTACGTAGCAGTACCTAGCAGTACGAAGCTAGCTGCAACCGAGCAATGCTCATTTTACTCTCTGCAAACTTAACTAACTTCCTCAATATGTTACTAAAACAAACCTTAAAACACTCTTGACATGTTAGCAAGTTATTACATTTAAATTACTCTTTTTAATCATCAATAACGTACCTGAAAAAGGGTAGAAAGAATCACGACAGCGTGATACGGAATGTTTACTCATTGAACGTTTAGTGCAATGAGAAAAAGACCGCGAATTCTCCGTGAACTTGAGTGGAGACCAGAGCAATCGATCTCAGGCTCATAGATTAAGAGCATTTAGTAGATCACAGATTAACACTTTTACCCACGACAACATAAAGTAATCAAAATAACGTTTACACATTTCTCTCACAATTCATACCCTTTGTATGCTTGACGGATTTTAACACAACATTTATATAATTATCAATCTATCAACTAATACTGAATGCATGATCTTCTTAACATTAGATGTTTTAAGATCCTCACATACTATGAATTTACTAATACTGTTTAATGTATAACAGGCTATTAATATTTCCTTTAACCTGTCACAATAACAGCTGACATAACTTGCCTGGCGGGTAGGAGTGCTGGGCCAGTAGCTGGAAGGTTGCTGGATCGTATCCCTGAACCTACAAGGTACAAATCTGTCGTTTTGCCCTTGAGCGAGGCAGTTAACACCCAATAATAACTGTTCCCCGGGTGTCGATGATGTGGATGTTGATTAAGGCAGCCCCGCGCACATCTTTGATTCAGAGGGGTTGGGTTAAATCCACTCAGTTGCGGCAACTGGTTAGGTATCCCCTTTCATAACTGGTCATAACACTGCCATGACACATATTTTAAGACCTATTGTGACATAAATTGCATTATTTTATGGCTAGTTATGACACCTGCATAAGAGTGTCAAACTCCACAAAACCTACCAGACTAGGATGACTGCAGGAGCAGATTTCAGGAGCAAGACAAGACGCCCTCTTTGTGACTGATGAGTGATGACTGACATAAGGGCATAATAAACGTAATAGGCCTATCTGGCTTATATGATTATGATGGTCATAATGCTTCTCATGATGGTCATAATGTATTTTCTTAGTCCAAGTAAAGCGACAGGATGGTCATGGTGCTTCATGAATGTCAAAGTGTATTTTTTCAAATGTATACAAAATACGATGAAAAAAACATGACTGTTAAGAATGAATTACAACAACAAAGGATTTAACTTTAAATTGTATTATTTATTCAAATGTTTTTTTCCCCTGGCAATAACTTTCCTTTAGTTTGAAAGTTTGTTTCTGCAGTCTCCCTCAATATCATCACCTCCACGCTTGGATGCAGCAGTCAGCAGATGCTTTACTTTCTCGGTGTCACGACTTCCGCCGAAGTCGGCTCCTCTCCTTGTTCGGGCGGCATTCGGCGATCGACGTCACCGGCTTTCTAGCCATCGCTGCTCCATTTTTCATATATCCATTTGTTTTGACTTGTCCCATACACACCTGGTTTTCATTCCCTAATCATTCTACATGTATTTAGCCTTCTGTTTCCCATCATGTCTTTGTTATTGTGGATTGTTGTCGGGCACTTTACCTTTGTCATGTTCCGTGTTTTTGTAACGTTATTGTTTTTATGTGCTGTATATTTTGGAACGGAATTAAAGTGCGCCTGTTCGCTACACTCTGCTCTCCTGCACCTGACTTCGCCTCCCGTACACACCATTGACACTCAAAAAAATATAAGACAAGAACAGAAATCAGTATAGAGTATGCTACAATGCAGTGACACCGCTAAAGAAAGCTGAAAACAAAAATTTCATACAAAATATATTATGGCAATAGAAAAACACTATCACACATTCCCAAATACAATCATTTTCGCAATGTTTTCATAACGTAGCTAAAGCTAGCTATCAACTATTCATGTTGCTAGCTACCATATAGTTAGGGTAGCTAACTGTAGCTACTCAAACACTATCACTGAATATGGTGATATGCAAAACAACTAAATACCAGGATGGCCAACTTTTGAAGAAAGCATGGAGTGAGATTTTGCCTAGCTGTGAGTCTGGAGAAATTGTACTGTTTTAAAGATAATTTCCTGTATTTTTACGTGGCTTAGGCCTAGTACCAGGGTGGGGGGGGGACAGGTCAGGTATATTCAGAATGCTTTGAACATTAAATGAAGACTCAAAATTTGACGACTTTGTTACTTTGAGATTTTGGGGGGATGAAAATTAAAGTATGCAACGACAAAAAATGTAACTTATACTTGAGGTGTTTTGACACTTTATTCAGACAGTACTGAAATTAAAAGGGGAGTTAGGCAAATATGAGAAAGTGGCAAGGTCAGTGTGAATGCTCTGCACAGGAAATACTAATATTAATGGTTGATGGCAGTGGGTAACCAAACCATAGATTGCAGTCTCCTAGACTGATTTCAAGGCAAGGACACAAACATTTTGTAATTTTGATGAACACTCTCTTTAAAAAAGGTCTGGAAGAATATCCTGCTGGCTCTCCAGGAAGGTTGGTCACCCCTGATCTGTTTCCCAAGTGCTGGTTGTTTGAAAATCCCATTGTTAAGAATGAGAATTGTTCAACTGATCAGACTAAATAAAGGAAATTGATAATAACATCTCCTGAAGATAAGATGAAATAAATCTGCCCCTACACCCTGACCAAATAATTGTTACATTTATTGTGCCCCTTCTAGAATCAAACTTACACTTTTGGGTTCACAATCTGTCTGACAAAATTATTTTTAGTTACAAATCAGGTCACCCTACCAACCTTCCCTGCTAAAACAAACATGGGTCTGTCTGCTGCCTTTTTGTTGTCACAGCCTAAATGCCAATTACCAAAGGAGGGGACTAAATAGATTTTAGTACATGCTGTCACAAGGCTGCTTTCTGCGATAGGGACGGGAATAACAGCAACCTCATTTTGTTGACAACATTGTACTGTGCTGTGCTGCTCTTTTTACAGTTTTATAAACTCAGCGGAGAACGTTCTCTCTCTCCATTCAGCTCCACTCTAATCTTGAGGTGCATTTCTTTAAAACGTGCATCCGAATCCATTAATCCCTTGCATACATGTAACTACACCAATCAAATGATTCAATGTGCCGCGGTTCACAGTGTTGTGGCCAGACAGGCCAACGATAAAAGTTCCACGTGTGATGTTAAATTGCAGTCGCAGATGTTACGATTTCAAACGATTTGGATCACAGTTGAAAAGTTAACGCACTATACAATGGACTTAAAAAAATAAAAGTTGTATTTTTCAATGCATGCTATATAAGAGGTAAGGCGTGTGCGCGTGCGCGCGAGAAGAGGGTCAAATGCGTGTCTCACGACCAATGCGTGAGAGTTGGCAGCTCTGAAACACACCCATGCATTGTAGAAGCAACAGCAGTGCATTTCATTCACTATATTGTATACAGGGGTAATTGTACAAACAAATTATAGAAGAGGCCTGTGTATTAAATGTAACAAAAACCCAGGGACAGCTAATAACAACTAGCTAGCTATGGTAGGCTAGCGAGCGCTGAGTTAGCTAACGTTATTGGTTAGCATGCTACCGTTGGATACACATATAAAAAGCTACCTTCTAAAATACACATCATTAACATGGTTCATATGTACTCATTGATTGTAAAAAAAAAAAAAAAAAAAAACATTTAAGATCCAAAACGTTTAATGAAAATACATTTAATCCTAGATGCCATCTTGTCTCATTGATTTAGCTAGCATTCGTAAGTTTGGCTACACTCATATGAAGGGGAAAACTTGTCTCACTTGTTTTTTTCACTCGGTCAAAACACTTAAATTATACATCAAAATGACGAGAACTCATCACAGTTTAGATAAACATGTTATCTCTAGATTTCAAACGACGAAACCATTATTATAAATTATTATGAAAACAGGATGAAGAAGGAGACATGGACAATTTACATTTTTCCTCTGGGCTTCCTTCCTGCTTCTCTTCTTCTAACATATGAGGCGTGCGCCTGCAGCTAACCGTTTGAATGTCTCCCTGTAGTGGTAGCGTTGGACTAGTAACCGAAAGGTTGCAAGGTCGAATCCCCGAGCTGACATGGTGAAAATCTGTCGTTCTGCCCCCGAACAAGGCAGTTAACCCACTGTTCCAAGGCCGTCATTGAAAATAAGAATTTGTTCTAACTTGCCTAGTTAAATAAAGGTAAAATAAAATACAAAATATTAAAGCAAAACCATGAAGGACTACAATAAGAATGTTGTGACAACAAACTTTGATTCCAAAATATGGACATTTAAAGAAATTTATCACAGGACATTTTTGTTGTTGTTGTAATAATATAACCCAGATAGGCCTACCACGTACATGACCATATGTCAGTCATAAAAGAGGGTGTGTTGTCCTGCTCCTGCATTCGTCCCAGTCATCAAAGACAGAGCATTGGGCTAGGCATGTTTGACATCAATGTGTGTACAATTACAATGGTAATTACAATGGTAATTGTACAGCCTCCAGTATTTATGCTGCAATAGTTTATGTGTCGTGGAACTAGGGGGCTGTTATATCTGGAGTATTTCTCATGTCTTATCTGGTGTCCGCGTGAATTTAAGTATACTCCCTCTAATTCTCTCTCTGCTGTCCCCAGTCCACCTGGTCATGCTGCTGCTCCAGTTTCAACTGTTCTGCCTGCGGCTATGGAACCCTGACCTGTTCACCGGACGTGCTACCTTGTCCTGGACTCTCTCTCTACCGCACCTGCTATCTCTAACTCTGAATGATCGGCTATGAAAAGCCAACTGACATTTACTCCTGAGGTGCTGACCTGTTGCACCCTCTACAACCACTGTGATTATTATTATCTGACCCTGCTGGTGATCTATGAACGTTTGAACATCTTGGCCATGTTCTGTTATAATCTCCACCCGGCACAGCCACAAGAGGTCTGGCCACCCTTCAGAGACTGGTTCCTCTCTAGGTTTCTTTGTAGGTTTTGGCCTTTCTAGGGAGTTTTTCCTAGCCACTGTGCTTCTACATCTGCATTGCTTGCTGTTTGGGGTTTTAGGCTGGGTTTCTGTACAGCACTTTGCAACATCGGCTGATTATAAAACAGGCTATATAAATAAATTTGATTGATTGATAATAAAATTGCCAATTTTAGGAAATGTTATATACTACACTATTTACAAGTATAATGGAATAGTTTGCCTTGGTCGGATTTATGGGCTTTGACCCTCTTATGTAGGTGTCATAACCAGCCATAAAATATTGCAATATGTCACAACACGTCTAAATATGTCATGACAATGTTATGACAGGTTATGCCAGCTGTAAAGACATTTATGACATGCTAATGACCGTGTCATATCCTGTTATGACGCTAGGTGTCAGTGTTACCAATTCAACTAACAGGGCTGTCTGAGTGGGTGAATATAGGTTGTAATCTCATTGATCAACGTCTCAACCAAATATTACTCAATTATCAATTTTGCAAAGACTAATGTGCCCAGTGGGATAGGCCTACACATGCTGGTGCACATGCTGAAACAAATATACACTGGTACAGTTGTTCAAACAACAGACAAACACACATACATGCACATGTATACACAACCAGGCTGTTCTGTGGTTGCAGTTCTGTTCAGTATGGACTCACAGAGGAAATTCTTCCCTCCCAGTTTCCCTGGATTGAACTGGGAGTGACCTGGCAGGCAGAATTGCAGCCCGATGGAAGGAATGTGACCCAACTCCCCCCTATCCTGCCTGTATGTGTCTGTGTATTTGTGTGTGTGTGTTTGTGAGGAAGAAGAGCTAGGAAGTAAGGAAGAGAGAGAACACTCCACTACAGTGTTATGCAAAATCAAGTTTTAACAGTCCCTCATTTGCTGTTTTGAACATTCATTAAATAGTTTATAAAGCCCTCTTTCTCTTTTCTCTCCCATGGTGTCAATGGGGACTCAAAGTCTGCTGGGGCTCTCTGGTGGGTCACAGGTCACATAGTCACTTTGTTGAGGGGACATTCTTAACCCAGATCCCCAGGGGTGGTTTACTTTACACAAACTAGGCCTAACCAGCAGACACCATGGTTATGAACTCCAACAAATAGTGCTCTTTCTGTCAAGTTTGCATGAACATTTGATATACTGTTTGGCAGTGTGATACGCATTGCCCAGTGAAAATGACCCCCCCTGTGCAGAACATATTGCTATTAATGGGCTGTCTGGTGTACTGGTGTATTACTCCCACATAACTTTCATTTGGGGGCAGTCGGGGGCCATGTGGACAGACAGGTAGACATGCAGGCAGGCAGACATGCAGACCTATACTATGGCATGGTCCAGAAAGATCCCATATCCCCTACCGTCTAGGCACTTCAATTATTGGTATATGCAATATGGAAACAATTCCAACTAGCCTATCAAAAGCCAGGTAAGGTGAACCTACAACCACATTGCTTTTCATATCCAATCCTTTCAGATCTGCGCAAGTGCTTAAGGGTGTAGGGACTAAGGGTTGTTTCTGGCTGGGGCCGGTGTCTCCCTCAGTGAGGGGTATCAGAGTGCTTTCAGTGAGTGACTTGGAGGAACGCGGTGGCCCTGGGAGCCAATAAACTGGGCTGCAGGAAAGAGGACACCACCAGGGGAGTCTGGACATGAGAGACATCCAGACAACAGCCCTGTAACCCTGTCCTGCTAACAGCTGAGCCTCAAAACCCCAGCACCGGCAAGCTGCCACACGCCACTCTCGCCTTTCATTTTCGTCCCTTTTTTTAATTTGCCCTCTTTTTCTAATTTTACCCCATTTTTCACGATTACTATCCATCTCGTTCTCATTGTGTGAAAATATGACATTTCGGGGAAGAGAAAATAACATAGAAATAGTTTCTAAGTATTCTGAACAAAACTATAAACGCAACAACTTCAAAGATTTTACTGAGTTATATAAGGAAATCAGTCAATTGAAATAAATTCCTTAGGCCCTAATCTATGGATTTCAACTGTGCCGGGCAGATGGCAGACAGCGTGTATGGCGTCGTGTGGAGGAGCGGTTTGCTGATGTCAACGTTGTGAACAGAGTGCCCCATGGTGGCAGTGGGGTTATGGTATGGGCAGGCAGAAGCTACGGACAACAAACACAATTCCATTTTATCGATGGCAATTTGAATTTACAGAGATACCATGACGAGATCCTGAGGACCATATTTGTTTCATTCATACACTGTCATCAGATCACACTTTTTTTCTCACCTAGTCGGCTTGGTGATTCGAACCAACAATCTTTCGGTTACTGGCCCAATGCTCCAGCCCCATCACCTCGTGTTTCAGCATGATAATGCACGGCCCATGTTGCAAGGATCTGTACACAATTCCTGGAAGCTGAAAATGTCCCAGTTCTTCCATGGCCTGCATACTCATCAGACATGTCACCCATTGAGCATGTTTGGGATGCTCTGGATCGACGTGTACAACAGCATGTTCCAGTTGCCACCAAAATCCAGCAACTTTGCACAGCCATTGAAGAGGAGTGGGACAGCATTCCACAGGCCACAATCAACAGCCTGATCAACTCTATGCGAAGGAGATGTGTTATGCTGCATGAGGCAAATGGTGTTCACACCAAATACTGACTGGTTTTCTGATCCATGCCCCTACTTTTTTTTAAAGTATCTGTGACGAACAGATGCATATCTGTATTCCCAGTCATGTGAAATCCATAGATTATGGCCTAATTAATGTATTTCAATTGACTGATTTCCTTATGAGCTGTAACTCAGTAAAATCTTTGAATTTGTTGCATGTTGTGTTTATATTTTTGTTCAGTGTATATGAGAGAGGGAGTGATTGTCACCTTCTGACCTTAGTTCCTTTTTTATGTCTTTATTTTAGTTTGGTCAGGGCGTGAGTTGGTTTGGGCATTCTATGTTGTTTTTATATGTTTTGGTCTGTACGTTATATTTCTATGGGTTTGGCCTAGTATGGTTCTCAATCAGAGGCAGGTGTCGATCGTTGTCTCTGATTGAGAATCATACTTAGGTAGCCTGTTTTCCCACTATGGGTTGTGGGTAGTTATTTTCCGTTTCAGTGTTTGCACCATACGGGACTGTGTCGGTTTTCATTTATTCTCTTGTTCTTTTTTGTATTTTGTATTCATTCTCGATTAAACATTTATTATGGATACGTACCACGTTGCATTTTGGTCCTCCTCTCCTTCCACCAACGAATGCCGTTACAGAACTACCCACGAACAAAGGACCAAGCAGCGTGGGAACACGGACTCCTGGACATGGGAGGAAATTTTGGACGGCAAAGGACCCTGGGCACAGCCGGGGGAGTATCGCCATCCGAAAGAGGAGATGGAAGCAGCTAGAGCGGAGCAGCGCCACTACGAGGAATTGGCGCGAGGTAACAGGCACGAGAGGCAGCCCCAGAATTTTTTTTTTGGGGGGGGGGGGGGACACGGGTAAATTGGCAGACTCAGGTAGGAGACCTGAGTCAACTCCCCGTGCTTACCGTGGCGAGAGAGTGACTGGGCAGGCACCGTGTTATGCGGTGAAGCGCACGGTGTCCCCAGTGCGCACGCATAGCCCGGTGCGCTACATTGCAGCTCCTCGAATCGGCCGGGCTAGAGTGGGCATCGAGCCAGGAGGGATGATGCCGGCTCAACGCATCTGGTCTCCAGTGCGTCTCCTATGCCCGGGGTATACTGCACCAGCCCTACGCACGGTGTCCCCAGTTCGCCAGCACAGCCCAGTGTGGCCTGTTCCAACTCCCCGCACTTGCCGGGCTACAGGGGGGATCCAGCCAGGACGAGTGGTGCTAGCTTTGCGCTCGAAACCGCCAGTACGCCTCCACGGTCCAGTGCATCCGGTGCCTCGGCCAAGGACAAGGCCTCCTGCATGTCTCCCCAGCCTGGTGAGTTCTGTGCCTGTGCCAAGCACTAACCCTCCTGCATGTCTCCCCAGCCTGGTGAGTCCTGTGCCTTCTCCCAGAGCCAGGCCTCCAGTGATAATCCATGGCACGAAGCCTCCAGTGATAATCCATGGCAAGAAGCCTCCAGTGATATACCATGGCATGAAGCCTCCAGTGATAATCCATGGCAAGAAGCCTCTAGTGATAATCCATGGCACGAAGCCTCCAGTGATGATCCAGGGCAAGAAGCCTCCAGTGATAATCCATGACACGAAGCCTCCAGTGATGATCCATGGCACGAAGCCTCCAGTGATGATCCATGGCAAGAAGCCTCCAGTGATAATCCATGGCACAAAGCCTCCAGTGATGATCCATGGCACGAAGTCTCCAGTGATAATCCATGGCAAGAAGCCTCCAGTGATAATCCATGGCACGAAGCCTCCAGTGATGATCCATGGCACGAAGCCTCCAGTGATGATCCATGGCATGAAGCCTCCAGTGATGATCCATGGTACGAAGCCTCCAGCGACGCCCTCTAGTCCGGAGCCTCCAGCGTCGCCCTCTAGTCCGGAGCCTCCAGCGTCGCCCTCTAGTTCGGAGCCTCCAGCGACGCCCTCTGGTCCGGAGCCTCCAGTGTCGCCCTCCAGTCCGGAGCAGCCAGAGTCTCCCTCCTGTTCGGAGCAGCGGGAGCTGCCCGTCTGTACTGAGCTGCCAGAGCCGCCCGTCTGTCCTGAGCTGCCAGAGCCGCCCGTCAGTCAGGAGCTGCCAGAGCCGCCCGTCAGTCAAGAGCTGCCAGAGCTGCCCGTCAGTCAGGAGCCGCCAGAGCCGCCCGTCAGTCTGGAGCCGCCAGAGCCGTCCGTCAGTCAGGAGCCGCCAGAGTCGCCCTTCACTCCGGAGCCGCCAGAGTCGCCCTTCACTCCGGAGCCGCCAGAGTCGCCCTTCACTCCGGAGCCGCCAGAGTCGCCCTTCACTCCGGAGACACCAGAGTCGCCCTTCACTCCGGAGCCGCCAGAGTCGCCCTTCACTCCGGAGCCGCCAGAGTCGCCCTTCACTCCGGAGCCACCAGAGTCGCCCTTCACTCCGGAGCCGCCAGAGTCGCCCTTCACTCCGGCGCTGCCAAAGTCTCCTGTCTATTCGGGGCCCGCTGCTAGGGTCTCCAATCCGTGGTCGGTGGCGAGGGTCGCCGCTCCTAAGGTGCCACATAAGTGGGCCGAGACTATGGTGGAGTGGGGTCCATGTCCCGTACCAGCGGTAAATGCCCACCCAGACCCTCCCCTATAGGTTCAGAGGGGGGGGTCGGGTACTGTCACGTTCTGACCTTCCTTTTTTATGTCTTTATTTTAGTTTGGTCAGGGCGTGAGTTGGGGTGGGCATTCTATGTTGTTTTTCTATGTTTTGGTCTGTACGTTATATTTCTATGTGTTTGGCCTAGTATGGTTCTCAATCAGAGGCAGGTGTCGATCGTTGTCTCTGATTGAGAATCATACTTAGGTAGCCTGTTTTCCCACTATACGGGACTGTGTCGGTTTTCATTTATTCTCTTGTTCTTTTTTGTATTTTGTATTCATTCTCGATTAAACGATATTATGGATACGTACCACGCTGCATTTTGGTCCTCCTCTCCTTCCACCAACGAAAGCCGGTACAGTGATTCAGGAAATAGATTTTGGTTTGGGAAACTCAGCAAGAGAGAGAGCTTTACCATATGCTAAATGAAAACAGGATTAGAAAAAAAACACAGAGAAAAGGTTCTTGTGAGGACTAGATTTTTTTTTAAAGAGCAGTGGCAGGGTAACCATTGGTCAACGGGGAGAGTATCACTCTATTTCCTTCCTTTTTTTAAATTTAAATTCTCCCTTCTCCCTTCATAAACCACCCTTCATCTCCTTCTCTCCCTCTCCTATGAGAGCAGTTGGCTGGCATGCTCACAGCTCTTTCCTCACTTTTTAATGGGAACTTCCCAATCAAGTTTTTATTGCAGGAAATTTTAGCACACCACATTGCGTGAGCCGGAGGAACGCGCCATTCTTAGCTCCGTGCTGTCAAGTGCCAGGGTGCCTTCGCTTGCCAGGAGAGAAGGGGGTGGAGGAGGAGGAGAGGATGCAGTGGTGTCAGATTGGTGCCAACATTACAGTTCTGGAGGATTTTTCTTTCTTTCTCAACAATACTGAAGTCAGAGAGAACGCTTGCTGAACCATTGAGCTTAACAAAACAAACATTGCCAGTCACAATAACACAGATGGAAGACGGATAGCATTTTCTTTGTTAGATTCTTGGTAATCTCTCGTGGACAGACACATGTAACATAACTGGTATCAAAGACTGGGATGCCGTGACTAACAAGGAACTTGTTCCTGTGTGCAAATTGTTCGTCACTGATCATTTGGACCAATCATATTTTTTAACACGTCTCCTACCCAGACCCTAATCGAGCATCTGACGCAATTACATGAGATTTTAGTTCTGGGTTAGCTGACAACGTCACAAAATCTATTTGCACGCTTCAATGGGGCAGAAGTCCCTGTGTTGTTGTGATTCTGGATGGCCAGATAGCTAGCAACAATGACAAGAAGCTACCTCGTATCTTGTTATCTCTGCTCTTTTCCTTTTCACCAACCTTCCAGACAGGCTTATCTCTGAAATAAGGTCTGTGGTTTAATTGCAATAATTTGCTGTACTCGCAGCCTCCCCAGTACTGTTCCAGCGGTAACCCTAATGAAGCCGACTTAAGATGAAAGTCAGAGAGTGAAGTTGGGGGAGGTGCATCTGCAACAGCCGAAAGTCAGACACTGTTTCAGGGGTCCCCAATTACATTCAGCCGTGGACCGATTTTTCCCTGAACGGATGGTCAGGGATGTCCAGAACACAGTTATAAATAATTTGTACACTGCAAATTGACCTCATGAATCCCAAACAGATATTGTATTTGACAAAAATAATAATTTCAAACCTTGATTGCATTGGGATATGATCACATGTGCCTCGCTCTTTATGAATTGGAATACTTGGAACAGATATATGGCAACGAAAACTACATAAAAAAATATATATAAATATTTTTTTGCTCAGAAAACTATTTCCAATAGCAAGGCTCAGATCAACATGGCTGCTATTGTTTATAAATGTCTTTCTTTAAAAATGTCAAAATAAAGTTTTCTATACCCGCATATTACGCACTCACAAACTGAAAATAATTGGTTAGAGAGAGTTCTCAAATATCACTTTCATTTATATCCCCCGTAGCTATAAAATCAGGGCAAAGTTGGTTCCTGTTTCAGTCACGTCTTTGGCCACAGTCGCATGGGTAAAAAAACACACAATGCAGGTGATGGCTGCTTGGTGCAGTTGGTGAGAAGCTTGAAGGCGACCTTCAAAAACTGCATGACCTTTGATCACATGATTTTTGTCAAATTCATGTAGTCGCAAGTCGGATGACTTTTATAACCATAATGCAACATACTGAAAGGCGGTGACCATCAACTTCACAAAAGTGAACCGCTTGAACGCGCCCCTATTCTCCCTTAACAACAAGCATTATTTTTAGCTTCTGCACAGACTTCTGTCATTTCCTGTTGGCGGTTCAGACCCTGCACACTTGATTCAGCCCACAAGTATCACAAAGCCTCTGAGCTGAGGCTTTGACGCTAACACCATTCTCGAAACCAAACATGTCCTCTGAGCCCGGAAAATATAATCTCTGATCCTTCACTACCAAAAAAAATCCTATTTTCACCAGGAAAATACCAGCAAGACACCACCTATCACATTCCATTCCATTTGCAATGATCCTGCATCGGTTCGTTTGGTGTAGCCATGTCTGACTTGAGTGAGAAGAAGCACAAGGAATGTGTCTCTTCTTTCGGTCTCTTCTAATTTTCGATCTCTTCTTTCACAGTTCCAGGAACAGAGAGATCTGTACAGACAGAGCATGCATCAGAGGTCTAGAGTGACAAAGAAAGTCTGAGGGGGGGGCAGTAATTCCTCAACTTCTGGCTCTATTCCTAGAATTCCATTTCCCTCAGCACGGCTGCACGTAAAGCATATAAGCCCAACTCCCTGTGTGATAAACGATTGGGCAACATGAACATTGCAGTCCTAAATAACAACAGCACAACACATTTATTAGCGCTTTATAACAGCTTATTTGGTACTTCATAAAAAAAGCTTAGAGCCTAATAAGCTTATGTCGACAAGCCAAATTGACATGAGGCATGAGTCATGACGTCCTTGTGGATGTTTAAGTGGTTAGGGTTAGGGCGTGTTCTGCTTTGCTTACAAATGTGTTTACGTCCTTATTTACTGGTGGACCCCTTAAGGGGTTACATATCATACTCAAACCAACACATTTGACAGAAGTAACCTTAAACTCACATGAAAACTGTTGAAATAGTGGCCAGTCCTGTAGTGACAGCAGTGTAAGTCACATGACTCCCCTGGGAGGTTGGTTGAGGAGAGGAGGAGAGATGCTGTGGTCAGGCCCTGACCCCTCTCACTGTTCTGGGCTAGAGAACAGAGGATGGAAAGGCTCATGGCCACTCTGCGGTTTCCCTCTCTGATTCATCCTTCTGGGAACAGGCAGTGGAAAAGGAAACCACAGGGAGACTTTCTCTCCTTCGTCTCATTCAGACACTACCTGCCATCCATGTCTGCCTGTAGTGAATGCAGGAATCCACCGCTCCTGGCTTCATCTTATGGTTCCCATTAATATTTTGAGTTTGTAGACTGACGTTTGTGTTGTTTAAGTGTTCACACAGCCAATCATCCACAAATCTGGGCATCTCCACCACACAGCCCCACCACAGGGCTCTCACTACTCCACCACATAGACCACGTGGTAGCTCCAGCTCAGGGCCCACACTACATCGCAGAGCCCTTGCTTACTCTGGAAAGAGAGATTCAATAGACTGCTGGCTTGTTAAGTCTACAGCACAAGAGAGCGAGCGAGGAGGAAGGAATTTGTCAGAAGTCCATAAGCCGACGAACGAGATCCTGATTATAAGCATTATAAGTGAGTAGAGCTTCCTGGAGCCTTCAAGACACAGGGAAGCTGGGGGTGAGAGTAAGCAGAGCTCCTGGGCTTGGAGTTTACAGGAAGGCCAGCCAAGCAACAATGATACAGTAGGCTACACTTGGAGAGAGGCAGAGAAAGAGAGTGAGAGGACAAACAATTCAAAAGAGAGCAAGACAGACAGATGGATAAATACAGTTTGTGGTGGGATCATTTGTTCGCATTTACATGCATATCATATATGCTATGTATGTGACAGTCGGTTAGAGGGCAGCAATCACTTGAGGAAATATATGGAGGTACAGTAGAGAGAGAGGAATAGTGGAAGGACATGCCGGATAATATTTTCCAGTGTATCTGTCAGAGGGGGAAAAAGACGTCAGTCCAGATGCTCACTGTTAACATGTGTTCCGGCTTTTCTTCCGAAGACAGGGGAGGTTGAGGGGTGTGGTGTTGATGATGAAGATTGAACGGGGAGATATGAGAGAGAGAGGTGAGGAAGGAGCTAGCTGCGTCCTCCCTGACTTGGGTATGGGGAGTGAGGGGGAGAAAATCAGATGTTGGTTCCCAGATGTTGGACAGGTGGGAACTTTTTAATGGGGTGGGTGTGAGGAGGTTGGGGTATCACTAAGCCGCACTACATGACCAAAAGCGTGTGGACACCTGCTCGTCGAACATCTCATTCCAAAATCATGGGCATTAATATGGAGTTGGTCCCCCCTTGCTGCTATAACAGCCTCCCCTCCTCTGGGGAGGCTTTCCACTAGATGTTGGAACATTGCTGTGGGGACTTGCTTCCATTAAGCCACAAGAGCATTAGTGAGGTCAGGCATTGATGTTGGGTGATTAGGCCTGGCTTGCAGGCGGCATTCCAATTCATCCCAAAGGTGTTTGATGGGGTTGAGGTCAGGGCTCTCTTCATGCCAGGCAAGTTCTTCCACACCAATCTTGACAAACCATTTCTGTGTGGACCTCGCTTTGTGCATGGGGGCATTGTCATGCTGAAACAGGAAAGGTCCTTCCCCAAACTGTTGCCACAAAGTTAAAAGCACAGAATCGTCTAGAATGTCAGCGTATGCTGCAGTGTTAAGATTTCCCTTCACTGACTGGAACTAAGGGGCCTAGCCCGAACAATGAAAAACAGCCCCATTGCGCAATGTGATCTTAGTTTTGCGTGCAGCTGCTGGGCCATGGAAACCTACAATTGAAGTCGGAAGCTTACATACACTTAGGTTGGGGTCATTAAAACTCATTTTTCAACCACTCACAAATTTCTTGTTACCAAACTATAGTTTTGGCAAGTCTCTTAGGACATCTACTTTGTGCATGGCACAAGTAATTTCCCAACAATTGTTTACAGACTTATAATTCACTGTATCACAATTCCAGTGGGTGAGACGTTTACACACACTAAGTTGACTGTGCCTTTAAACAGCTTGGAAAATTCCAGAAAATTATGTCATGGCTTTAGAAGCTTCTGATAGGCTAATTGACATAATTTTAGTCAATTGGAGGTGTACCTGTGGATGTATTTCAAGGCCTACCTTCAAACTTAGTGCCTCTTTGCTTGACATCATGGGAAAATCAAAACAAATCAGCCAAGACCTCAGAAAAAAAGTTGTAGACCTCCACAAGTCTGGTTCATCCTTGGGAGAAATTTCCAAACGCCTGAAGGTACAACGTTCATCTGTACAAACAATAGTATGCAAGTATGAACACCATGGGACCACACAGCCGTCATACTGTTCAGGAAGGAGATGTATTCTGTCTCCTAGAGATGAACGTACTTTGGTGCGAAAAGTGCAAATCAATCCCAGAACAACAACAAAGGACCTTGGGAAGATGCTGGAGGAAATAGGTACAAAAGTGTCTATATCCACAGTAAAACAAGTCCTATATCGACATAACCCGAAAGGCCGCTCAGCAAGGAAGAAGCCACTGCTCCAAAACCGGCATAAAAAAGCCATACTACGGTTTGCAACTGCACATGGGGACAAAGATCGTAGTTTTTGGAGAAATGTCCTCTGATCTGATGAAACAAAAATAGAACTGTTTGGCCATAATGACCATCGTTACGTTTGGAGGAAAAAGGGGGATGCTTGCAAGCCGAAGAACACCATCCCAAACGTGAAGCACAAGGGTGACAGCATAATGTTGTGGGGGTGCTTTACTGCAAGAAGGACTGGTGCACATCACAAAATAGATGGCATCATGAGGACTGAAAATGTTGTTGATATAATGAAGCAACATCGCAAGACATCAGTCAGGAAGTTAAAGCTTGGTCGCAAATGGGTCTTCCAAATGGACAATGACCCAAGCATACATCCAAAGTTGTGGCAAAATGGCTTAAGGACAACAAAGTCAATGTCACAAAGCCCTGACCTCAATCCTATAGAACATTTGTGGGCAGAACTGAAAAAGTGTGTGCGAGCAAGGAGGCCTTACAAACGTCTCAGATACACCAGCTCTGTCAGGAGGAATGGGCCAAAATTCACCCAACTTATTGTGGGAAGCTAGTGGAAGGCTACCTGAAACGTTTGACCCAAGTTAAATAATTTAAAGGCAATGCTACCAAATACTAATTGAGTGTATGTAAACTTCTGACCCACTGGGAATGCGATGAAATAAATAAAAGCTGAAATAAATCATTCTCTCTACTATTATTCTGACATTTCACATTCTTAAAATAACTGACCTAAGACAGGCAATTTTTACTAGCATTAAATGTCAGGAATTGTGAAAAACTGAGTTTAAATGTATTTGGCTAAGGTGTATGTAAACTTCCGACTTCAATTGTATTTCATGAAGCTCCCGACAAACAGTTCTTGTGCTGACTGCTTCCAGAGGCAGTTTGGAACCCGGTAGTGAGTGTTTCAACCAAGGACAGACAATTTTTACACGCTTCAGCACTCTGTGGTGCCGTTCTGTGAGGTTTGGTGGCTTATCACTTCGCGGCTGAGTCGTTGTTGCTCCTAGACTGTTCCTCTTCACAATAACAGCACTTACAGTTGGCCAGGTAGCTCTAGCAGGGCAGAAATTTGACGAACTGACTTGTTGGAAAGGTGGCATCCTATGACAATGAAAGGCACTGAGCTCTTCAGTTAGGCCATTGTACTGCCAAATGTTTGTCTATAGAGATTGCATTGCTGTGTGCTCAATTTTATACACCTGTCAGCAAAGGGTGTGGCTGAAATAGCTGAAACCGCTCATTTGAAGGGGTGTCCACATACTTTTGTATATATAGTGTAATTTATTAAATACAGTAGCTTGACTTACTAAAGCATGGTTAAAAAATTAAGAGCATTAGGACTCAATTAGCGGAAAATCAAGACACTAGTCTAGAAGCTAAAGAAAGACAAAGATGTTGAATAACTTTTGCCATTAACAGTTTTTGAAATGGAATATGGATGGATAGGCTACTATCCCTGTAGTCCCTGCACTGTCTTCTATCTCTAGGTGACAGTGTGATTCGATAGGCCAGTTGTTCTTGGCTCAGGCCGGGGCTTCAGTTTGGCTAAGAGAGGAGAGGCGCAGCTTCTGGGCCGGCCCTCTCAGCACAGCCACTGGGAGGAGGTGATCTCTGGAGCGGGTGTAAAATACTGTCTGCGGAGATACAGTATTTCTGGTATGAAATGGATGGGAGTGTGTGTGTGTGTGCGTGTGCGTGTGCGTGTGCGTGTGTGTGTGTGTGTGTGTGTGTGTGTGTGTGTGTGTGTGCGTGTGTGTGTGTGTGTGTGTGTGTGTGTGTGTGTGTGTGTGTGTGTGTGCGTGCGACTGGATGAGGTGAGCGGGAGGTCAGCCCACTTCGCCGCCACAGACTTGGCGGCAGTCCAATGCTGGAGATGCAGCGGCAGCTCTCTCCCTTCTCCCTACCATTCTCTCCTTCCTAGTACTGTCGGCCTGGTTGCGTGCAGATGACATGCGAGAGCCGTATCTGTGTTGAGTGCTGGACTTAGCACTCTGTGCAGGGAGAAACGTTTAGCTTTGAGCTTGATAAGGGAAGGAACTTAAAAACGTAAGTGGTTCAGGAGCGAGTGAGGAGTCGGAGCTACAAAAGGGTGACTCATTATTAAGGTTAATTGGCATTAATGGAAGCATAAGTTCATCTCTCAGAAGCAGAGACCTCAGCGCCATTCTACAAAGTTGATAGGAATGTGTTCTCAAAGACGCTAGACTGGCTAGAGTACCAAAAATATAGGATAGAGATAGTCACACCAGGGCACATAGTTTTTAGGTCACAAAAGGCCAGGGAGTGCAATTTAGAGACATACAGCTAGTCATATTAGCCTGGGTACCAGTCTGTTTAACTAGCCTGGGTACCCGTCTGTTAGGGTAACAGTCCACTCCCTGTACTCCATGTCATTTCCAAACAATGTTGTGACACAAGCTTCTTATCTAATCGAGCTACACAATTGTTTGGCAATGTCACAGAGTATAAGGAGTCAAATGTTAGGTAAACATACTGGCACCTAGGCTATAGTCATATAAACTGAGTATGCCTTTACAGATGAGTCCTCTATCTATCTCTATGGAACTGCCTCAACTCGTATCTGACTACAGTCTCCATCACTGTCCATGTTATTATCATTATTATCAGTACGGCCCAGTATATCACCGGGGCCAAGCTTCCTGCCATCCAGGACCTCTATACCAGGTGGTGTCAGAGGAAGCCCCTAAAAATTGTCAAAGACTCCAGCCACCCTAGTCATAGAGTGTTCTCTCTGCCTCCGCACGGCAAGCGGTACCGGAGCGCCAAGTCTAGGTCCAAGAGGCTTCTAAACAGCTTCTACGCCCAAGCCATAAGACTCCTGAACAGCCAATCAAATGGTTACCCATAATATTAGCATTGCCCCCCCCCCCCCACCCACTGCTGCTACTCTCTGTTATTATCTATGCATAGTCACTTTAATAACTCTACCTACATGTACATATGACCTCAATTACCTCGACACTGGTGCCCCAGCAGATTGACTCTGTACCGGTACTCCCTCTATATAGCCCGCTATTGTTATTAACTGCTGCTCCTTAATTTTTTGTTATTCTTCTCTCTTAAATTTTTTGTAGGTATTTTCTTATAACTGCATTGTTGGTTAAGGGCTTGTAAGTAAACATTTCACTGTAAGGTGTACACCTGTTGTATTCGGCGCATGTGACAAATCACATGTGATTTTATTTGATTTAACTTCTCCTATAAAGCCTAATGAGGTTGGAGAACACATGGCAAGGGATCTGAGACCATTCCTCCATACAGAATCTCTCCAGATCCTTCAGACTCTGAGGTCCATGCTTGTGGACTCTCCTCTTCAGCTCATCCCACAGGTTTTCTATGGGGTTTAGGTCAGGGGACTTGGAAGGCCATGGCAAAACCTGGATTCTGTGGTCAGTGAATCATTTGTTGATTTTGAGGTGTGCTTTGGATCATTGTCCTGCTGGAAGATCCAACCATGCCCAGTTTAAGCTTCCTAGCAGAGGCATTCAGGTTTTGACTCAATATCTGCTGGTAATTGATGGAGTCCATGATACCATGTATCCTAACAAGTTGTCCAGGGCCTTTGCAAGAAAAAAAGCAAAGATCCACCGCCATACTTCACAGTGGGGATGAGGTACTTTTCTGCAAGGCTACAAAAGTTATATTTTGGTCTCATCTGACCATTGAACCCGGTCCCATTGAAAGTTCCAATAACGTTTTGGCAAACTGTAGGCGCTTGAGTTTGTTGTTTAATGACACCAAAGGCTTATTTATGGCAACCCTCCCAAACAACTTGTCGTTGTGTAGGTGGCGTCTGATTGTAGTTTTGGAGACTTTCTGACCCCAAGACCCAACTAACGTCTAAAATTCTCCATCTGTGTTCCTTGGAGATTTTTTGGTCACAAACCATCCTCCTCACTGTGCATGCGGTCAATATAGACACACGTCCTCTTCCAGGCCGATTGTTAACATCTCCAGTTGCTTTAAACTTCTTAATTATTGCCCTGATAGTGGAAATGGGCATTTTCAACCGTTGAGCTATTTTCTTATAGCCATTTCCTGATTTGTGCAGCTCAACAACCTTTTGTCGCACATCATTACTGTATTCTAGGGTCTTTACCATAGTGTTGAATGACTATGAGAACTTGGCCTGTGTGTCACCTCATATTATTACCCCAGTGAAACAGAAAGTCATGGCTTACCACTTAAGTGTTTCCTAATCACTCAGGTGAACTTAAAAACGTAAAATATGAATGGGAATTTACTTCAATTAGATTTTATTCATAAGAATTTCTAGGGATGTCAATAATTGTGCCACACGTTTCTGAGAAAAATATTGTATTGTTTTCGATCATTTTACTTCAGTTAAAGGTTCGATTTTGTGATTATTTTGAATGAAAGACGAAGAGGATAAAGAAGAAGAAAAAATGTTGCTCATATTTACCAAGGGTGCCAATATTAGTGGAGGGCCCTGTATATCCAGGTCGCAGTTGTAAATGAGAACCTGTTCTCAACTAGCCTACCTGGTTAAATAAAGGTGAAATAAAATTTAAATAAAATATGCATCTAAGAAGTAGAAAATAATCACCAAATAATGTCAGTTTACATACATTTTGTATCACAACTGGGTTATCAAAGTCATGAAGTGGGTTACCTTCTGTATTTGTACAAATTATGAGCCACTGACAGGTGAAGGTTGCTGGCTGGATACTTGCCAACAAGTTGCTGACTATTCCATTCATAGGAATGCTCACAGCGAGGGCATGTCTGCATGGTGCGGATGAGGGCCCCCTTGCTGGTCTTCTCTATGCTGCATGTTCGGCTGCAAACTGGACATCTCTCGAACAACAGCAGCAGGCAATCTTATGAGGTGGTACTGAATGGGAGGGTCTGTGACAGGGTGATATAATAGACAGCCAAGTGGTAAATGGCATTTTGTTCTAAAGAAAGGAGTTTTTGCTAATGCACTTCACAACCCAAATTACTACTAGTTGTATCTGCTTGGCTGGGGAATTAGTCTACTAGTTAATCAAGCCTTGTATTTTTTATTACAACTTTTCACATAACGCACATTAACTGTTGTTGTTGATGAATCCGTCTGTGTCATCGGGGCTGTAACTCGAGTCACTATCAGAGGCCTCATGATGGCGAGTCCTTTTCACAGGACTCTGGCAGCAACAGAGGTGTCACTAGGGTATTTAAGTCACATGGCACACCTTTATTCGGAGGTCTTGCCTGACAAGCTTTGAAAATAGCAAAGTGAACAGTGAATGAAATGATTTTTGGAGATCCCTAAACCTAACCTAACCTTAACCCTAACGTTAGCCACCTACCTAGAATTGGTTAACATAGAGGTTTAGCAAATTTGTAAACATATAACACGAATTGTAATTCGTAACATATCATACCAAATGGGTGATGGACATCTACAAATTAATACATACCATATGAAATGTAACATTTTGAAATGTTACATTTCATATGGTATGTATTAATTTGTAGATGAAATGTAACATTTGCTATGGCCATGGGTTGGGTTTGTTGCTGCTAGTTAGCACACTGGTGTAGTCAGACATGAGATAGCTAATACCAGCCTAAGTGCATGCAATATTTATTTGTGCCCTGAACCAGTACCTGGGCTTAAGGAGATGAGATGCCCTCTGACGCCCAGGATCCTTCAATTCAAAGTACTCTCAGTACTCACCAAAATATGGAGTTTTGCAGCAACTATTGTCATTACTGCCGTTACACACTACCTCATTCCAGTAGTGTCTTGGTCCAGCACCGGATTCCACAACTTATTGGAAATTCCCAGAACACCTTGGGGAATTTGTGGCTGAAGGCTGAAGCTTTAAAGGGCCTGAGGCAGGTTTACAAGTGAACTTGATGTTGGCATTGGTATTGTTATAAAAGCAGAGCTTGAGTTTCAGCAGCACATTTGATGGGGACCTGCCTGCAGCAATGTGCTGCTCAGAATCACTGATCTAAAATTCACCTTACATGCCAAATAACCACTCATTATGTGATCAAGATAAGCAAATCTGTGCAGCACCTTGCACAGGGCAATAACATCAAACATGTGGTTGGAGAAGGATTGTGAGAGCTTTGTGCATGTTCAGGTATTATGTAGAGGTCTGTTGGGGGTTCTTCAACAAGTTCAAGCTTTTGAGTCACACCCTGCAAGCCTGCTTCCCATACTTGCTTGCTCACCCTTTCTCCCTCTGGACGAGCTTCAATTATTTATAGGTCGGGTAGATAACTGGAAACCGATAACCCACATGCTATTTATACTTTATTTCAAGGAACAAATACTTAACGTTCGGGCCGTGCTTGCGTCTCCAGCCAGCTACTGGTAGGCCCTGGGTGGGTCGGACCAGAAAAGAGCAGCAGCCAGTCCCGGGGAAGGAAGGGGTGGGAGCAGGGATAGAATACAGAGAAGGGGGCGATACATGCAGTGCTCTCCGGGTAAACAGAGTAGACTGGCCCAAATACTCCTACTGTGTCGCTAGCTAGGCAAACTCAAGTCCAATAGACTCCCCAAACCAAATCCTGCATACCCTCATTTAAGTTAAGGTAAACTTGACTAGACTACTTTAAAAAGGTTAGGAAATACTCAATTATTTGTCTAATTGTGAATTATCCCTTTAAGGTAGATCGAATGGTGAGAGGTAAGAAAATGCAGCACAGTGAGAACGAGATAAAAAGGACGAGAGACCAAAGCTCCATTTTGGATTACACTTAACAGTTTTATTTGGAATATTAAGACAATGAAGCATAAGCCAAGCACCAAGTGACAGCTACAAGTGTCGCATCATATGGTTCTTTAAAAATGAACAGGTTATACTGGAAAGAAACAACTGTCTGAATGGTGAAGCAGATACACAGAACAACAAAGACTGAAACGTGAACATGACTACGTAATTTACACTCTCCAAATCCTTCCTGACAGCAGTAAAAAAAAAAAAAAAAAAAAGAGAAAAAAAAAAAGAGAAAATGGAACAGCGATATTCGTCTGACTCAAGTTTGGTAAGCCTGTGGTGGTGGCCCCAGATTTCAGAGGACTCTTGTGATTGGTCAGAATGAATAAGGCAGTCTGAGAACACAATGGTGCTTTAGAATGACAACCATTAGTCACCATCGCCATGGCACCCACATCCACACAGCAACCAATGTGCACATACAGCATTAAAGTGACAGAGGATTGCAACCATTGTTACAGTACACTCCATTGCATATTAGGGAGAAGAATGAAAAATAATAAACTTTAATCATTCATCATTCTTTTTTTTTACCATTTGCATATAGCATTTTTACCCAGCTTTCCTAAAAAATAGGGGATAAGATGAGAATAAAACAGTATTTTTCCTCTAAGAGCTGAAAGGATGAGCCGTACCAGGGACATCCAGTACTAGATCCAAGCCAGGGGTCATGATGTGGTCAAACAGGGACAGCTGGTGATATGACCTGCCTGTCTCAGATTTATAACAAGACCCAGTGGTTTCTTTCCACAAACATTTTATAGTGCAGCTAATAGTGTCTTTCTACCACTGATATAGTTTTTCAAAATAGTAAATTCACGGCATCTTTTTTTAATTATATATATATATATATATATATTTTTTTTTACATACAGAATATACATGTAAACACCTTTCTTTGTTTTCCCATTTCTGGGGCCACAGACAGAGGTGGTGCTGGCAAAATGTGGTCCTTTAGACATCCCTGGTATTAGGCAAGTGTGTATTTCAATGTGGGTTTGTTTGTGTGTGTGTGTGTGTGTGTGTGTGTGTGTGTGTGTGTGTGTGTGTGTGTGTGTGTGTGAAAATTAGTGCACGTGTTCCAGACATTTTATGCACCACAGGTTAAAAAAAATTATCTTCAATTTATTCTTAATTATCCAAGGGTGTTTCTTCTACAGGCCATATGGCAAACGTGCTAGTAGTGTAACGGTCACAGATATTTCCCATGGGGAAAACGGGGGTGGAGAATAGATCCTGGAACTAGCCTGACAGCGGGCCTGCCTGAGAATAGGGGGGGAAAGAACCATTGTTCATGGGGGTTCACCCCTCCCAGCAGACTCCACGTCCTCTCCACCGGACCCCTCTATGTGGCTCTGTCCACACACACACACACACACACACACACACACACACACACACACACACACACACACACACACACACACACACACACACACACACACACACACACACACACACACACACACACACACACACACACACACCTGTGAGTCTGCAGGTCAACAGAACAGAAATCTGCATGTCCTCCAACATTGCTTATAATGTATGAACACAAATGAAATACTCCAGGTCCACCATCTTCTCCTGGCACACCCACATTCACACATCCTCATCACGAACAAATAAACACAAAACGCACACACAATTAAAGTGCCATTACTTCAACAAATCCGTAACCCCCCCCCCCCCCCCCCCATTAGCACAGCAGGAAACTGGGCATTCAATGGTAGGTTGTGTGACTGGGGCGCTACTCTTTTAATGCCAACTTTAGCCTGGCTCCCAAACAGGGCTGGGGGCTGCAGTAGCATGTGAAAGGGAAGCAGACTGCAACAGGCCCCAAGTCCCCTCCACATTATCCCAGCAGCATTAGCAGGGTGATGTTGAGGATGTGGTCTGAGAAAGAGAGGCAGGAGGAGAAAACTGTCTCCCTGACGAAGAGTCAAACAGCACCCATTAGGAAACAATGGCCCTTTTAGCACCCGGTACATTTAAATCCCGGCGAGATAAATTTAGCCAGTGATTAGCGCCCACGGGTGCCAGTAGGCCGTAGCATGATAGACAGGTGGTAAAGAGTAGGTGTGTGCGAGCGTACGTGGGCAGGAGAGTGAGTTAACAGATAGCCCATACAATATGTCAGGGTGATCGAGAGACGATGTGTACATAGAACATAAAAGTGCACATGCAAGTGACTTATATGCCAACGTATTTCTTTCAAACAGTCCCCCACAGCCCTTAAGTAATGGTCACTGATCTAACAAATGGGCCATTTTAACATGCAATCTTCAAGCTTTCTGAAAAAGTGCGGGGGGAAATGTTGCTGACTCACTGTAGTAAGTTGTCAGATTTTGTTTTAGGAGACCAGGTTTAGGAGACGAGAGCAGGTGGGGATATATATATATATTTTTTTAAACATTTAGTTTATTTGATCATTATACTCATCGACCTTTAACAATTAAACACTTTCCTACCCTTCTGCCTCCAAACCGTTACACATACCCACACAACACATGACCTTTCATTAGTACACTGTTATTATAGAACAATGAGTTAGTCATTAAAAGCAGTTCCAAGACTGAGGTGTGAGGCGTTGGGGGCTCGTCTCTGTTTCTACCTGGTAACAGCGCATGTCCTGTAGACTTCAGCCAATCAGGCATTATTGGGATATGGGCAATTCTCCACGGTAACTGAATTATGCCGAGACACACTTTAAAATGTATGCCGAACAAAAAACGTTGATTTAACAAACCATACAACTCTATGCACAATGACTACTTTGAAGAATTTACACAGTAAAAAAAAACAACGATGTATTTCCTGGAAAAACTGTGCAGATGAAGAAAGGTAACATAATTACGGTATTATCTCCCTCAGTTAAATTCTTTTACCAAACTTTGCATCTGCACAGTTCTTCCTACAAAACATTTTCTGTGGAAATTGTTAAAAGTAGTCCTTGTGCAGATGCAAAGTTTGGTAACAGAATTTAACTGAGGGAGAGAGAGTTATATGGTTTGCTAAATTTTGAAATCAAAGTTTTTGTTCCGTATAGATTTTAATAGTGAAAAAAGTCTCATCTTAATTCGGTTACCATGGAATTGCTGTATCCATCCCAAGCTTTGATTGGCTGCCATTGAAATGTTTGTTAAGTTTTGAAATAAAATTGTGTATTGTCATTTTAAAAAGAGCCCTAGACAACAATACAGGTTGTGTGCAACACCGTTGAATAACAGCGCTTTGGTCACAGACACAGATGCACATGAATAAGATAATCCTACGCATTCATTCCACATTTTATCATTCACGGTCCCTCGTCTCTGATAACCCTCCACACACACCTGATTTGTGTCAGGTAGTTAAAACAAACATCTTCCCTGCAAATCAGAGAGAAGGGATTTGAGAGTTGCCTTTCTAACCCGGATAAAAAGAACCACTGATATCTCAGCGATAATTCGTTTAGAGCTATATTAGTATACATTGTCAGATAATATCTTCATATACATGTTAGCTGTAGGCTTCCTAATTTTTCAAAGGGTTACATAGGTTTTATAGACCCTGTGGCTATGCGCGTCTCTATAGGTGTACAGTTCTAAAGCATGTCCAGTGTCGAAGTCCTCCAGGACCTGATGCTGCTATGCCCCACACATCTAGTCACACCTATTAAACCCAAAAAGTTTTATAAGTGAAGCCCACTAATTATTCTAACAGATTGGCAAAATGTTCTTGATTAAGTTCAATTGAAAAATATATATTTTTTTAATCAAAATGTGCACCAATGAACATTAGAGAGCAAGCTCGGAGCTCACTGTTCTTCATCATTCGTTTTCCTCCTCGCACTCATTTAAAGGACTACATGAATGAGAAGTGCTGCTGGAGTATTCCATGCGCCAGGCTCAAGAGTTCAAAGTAGATTTTTTTTTTAAAGACCTAGAAAGTATGGATTCAAACAGGAGGCTCTATGAAAGGCACATAGGTTATGCTTTGTTGTATTTCTCTTCCTGATGCCAGCTCTCACAATATGCTGGGTTATTATAGGACATGGCTAGCAGTGACAATGTGAAGCAGGCCCTTTCCTGGCCATTATGCCGCCCTAGATGAGACCAATAAAAATGTCCGCCCTCCCTTACAATGTTGGCCCGCAATGGAATTTTATGAATGCCCATCCATGTGGTTGGCCTACCGTTTGTAAAACAGGCAGTTGCATTGGCATTATTAGTCCTGATTCCTGTGACTAATTATTTGGGCTATTTAAGCTCTGAATAAGCTACCCCAACTTCATCAGGAGTTATCCTCAGCCTATTTACAAGGAGAATCCGTGTGTTCACACAGCGGGAAATGCAGAAGTCTTTCTTGTTTCGCTATGATGCAGCTCATCCAAAAAAATGGAAGAATACAAACGTGAAAATCGCTGATTATCATGTCAATTTAGCCTAAGGGGTGACATAAGGGGCGGACATTAGCTGTGAGTAGCTTGATTTTCCTTTCCAGATATTGTCCATTTGACTTTGACTCGTCCCGTTTTTGGAAATGTTGTTTGTTAACATGTCATACGTCGACGAGCGTTTTTTCATGTGATTGTGTGCCATTTAGGTTAGGCTATTTGATCGGAGAAACCTGCATAGAGTAAAGGGTCCGTCTCATGACATTGACATACGTTTGATCTCCAGCATGTAAGCTACAGAAAACGCCACTTTCTACGATTGGCTACACGATTTATGTTGGATACTTTTTTGACTGAACATTGGTGGAGTGCTGCACCGGTGAAGCGCGCTGGGCATGGACAATATTCTGCGCCCCCTGCCTTTGATAAACTGGGTAGGCCTACTGCTAATCACTGGGTGGCATCAGCGCATACCTAAATAGCCCATACGCCACTGGGTGAAAAATTGTCAATGTTTTTGGGTAGAATTATGTAAGAGATATACATGTTGTTTGAGTAACGTCTTGGTCAGTTTAGTTAGGTTAAGCTGGGTGTACACTACACGATTTGGCCACAATTTAGCTGTCCCAGACAGGTTTTTGAGACTGAAGACAAAATCCCCATGCCGTTGCCTACTTGGGCCGCACGGCTGTCACCGACATGTAGTAACCTAACCTAAATACAGTTAATATTTGCGATTCTTCAAAGTAGCCACCCTTTGCCTTGATAACATATTTACACACTCTTGGCATTCGCTCTACCATTGGGCTCAATTGTTGACCTAACAATGGGCCTGAATTATAACAACTTAACCCTGAGGATGGCACAGTGTGACACCATGAAGGCAGAACACAGTACCAGAAACAAACCAGACCAAGTTAAAGTGCCTGCTCTGATGCCAGTTTGAGCCACTGACAGACGTGAGAAAAGAACTAGAACAAATATTGTTAGTATTGTTCCATTATAAGAAACGCACTTCTGTGGCAACACAGTAGTGGTGGGAGCCGATGATTCATGCTTAGAGAAATCACAGTGAGGATATCAAAAAGCCCAGGAGTCGCTGTAACCACACCCACTCCTGAGTATGCCCTGCTCCCTATAGGTGTACGGAAGCAGGATGTAGTAGCAGCACCCTTGAACGTGGCCACGTTCCGCGTTGCCCTTGGGGTGAAGACCTACAGGACAGAACCTCTAAACAGCACCTTTAAAAAATAATTTTTTTAGACATAGGCCTGCTCAATGATGCATGATGTCGGGGTGCGTGTCTGTAGGACAAAACGGGCCCTAACTTACTCGCAGCAGGAGTTGTAGTTGCAGCAACCCCCCCCCCCCAGGAGAGCGATGATTAACATTACACCTGAGGCCTAACGATGCCCGCCAGGCAGTATAGTCGCTTGATCAAGAAAATGGAAAAGGAAGGACAGAAAGCACGAGTGAACTGTACAACATAGCTAGCTAACCATGTGGGCCTAGACAGAGACTGGGGGGGATGAGGGGGCATGCAAGCAGCTCATGCTGTGGGATCAGGCAGACACTTGACAGAATGAAAGAGGCGAGAGGGACACAAAGCATGAAGGCTTGTGCGCTCCCTTTCAGAACCTGTTCAACATTAAAAACATGTGTGCTTGCCAGACAGCATTATACTGAATATAATGATACAAATGTATCCCAAGTGATGTAAATGATAACTAAAACAATAACGAGATTAGAGTGAATCTTGGATCGCTCACTTCACCTAACTCCTTGTTTCTCCAGTTACCCCTCCTTGCCTGACTGAGTAGTGCTATGTTCATTCAGTATGGCCTCTCCTGATTGGCAGGCATTTTTCTGTTTCAACTCCGTCCGCGGCGCACAGGTCGCCAGATACCGCCCTCTATTTGACCTTGAGTGGCGGCTCCCTCTCCAGCCAGCGCACGCGCACTTTCTGTTTGTAGTGATACTCCTTGAGGAAGTCCTGCAGGGCCGGGGGCAGCGGCAGGGCGCCGATGCCGTCGTACGTGGTCCGGCGGCAGATGGCAGCGCGGGCTAGGTGCTGCAAGCCGAAGGGGAAGGTCCGGTGGAGAGCCGCCGTGAGCAGCGGCTCAAAGAACATGCAGGCACTGGGGTCCTTGTAGTGCTCCAGTAGGCCCGTGACGGTGGACGAGTGGAACACGCAGGGGTCGTGGGCGTCGAAGCTGAAGTTGTGGTTCCACTGCTCGATGCGGGCGTGCAGCGATCGGTTGTAGCGACGGAAGCTGACCGAGAACAGGTAGTCCTCCTGGGCCGAGTCGCGCAACAGGAAGGTGCCCTCTGGCCGGCCATCCAGCAGAGCCTCTGCCTCGTAGCGGTCCATCACGCCCCAGTAGCAGGGCAGCGCAGTGATCTGAAGCAGGTCCGGTACCAGGCAGTGGATGTAGTCGATCTGGGTGTGCACCTTCCAGGGCCCAGACTGGTTGCGGCTCAGATGACCATCCCCGGACGTGTGGCGTTGCTTAGGCCTCCGGGCCTGCAGGCAAAGGGTGGTGGAGTCCTCCTCCGAGTCGCAGTCAGCCAGCTGGGCTGTAGCCCCTCCGAGCACCTGCACCGACGAGCACGACGACCCAGCCGCCCCTCCTGAGCAGCTGGCCGTCGTGCCCTCCGCAGAGGCCTCTGCAATGCCGGGGGCCATCTTTGGTCCCAGTTTGTACAGAGAGGAGCACTGCGCCAAGGCCTCCAGGGTGTGGATCTGGGCGTTGGGTGGGGGGTCCACTCCCTCCTCAATGCTGAGCCTGCGGCGTTCGCGCAGACGTTCCTCCTCGTCCTCAGGGGAGGGGTGGACCGGGTCAAAGGCGTCTAGCAGAGTAGTTGAGGAATGCGGGCTGACGGGCGCTGTGTGCTGCTTGATCAGGTGCCACTTGTTGGCCAGGTCCGAGCCCTGGGGGAAGGGACAGGTCTCCAGCATCAGTTCTGTCAGGTGGATCTTGCGCTTGGAGATGGTGGGGGTTTGGAAGGAGGAGAGTGAGCGGCGGCGGGGGGGAAGGGGGAGACACAGGCCCACTGTGTCGCTAAGCCGCTTGCGCAGGGAGCGGGTGCTCAGACTACGCCCCCCGTCTCCAGAGTCATCCATCTCCTGGATGGAGTTGACCCCGTAGCGACGCTCCTTTCGCCCAGCGGCACCGCGCGTGTGCCCCGACCGCCTGTCTGTATCCATGGAGCTCTGGGTCTTAGTGGAACATGAGTGTTTTTTCTTGCCCCCCCAAGGTGCATGGCGCGAGTACGAGTCTCTCCGGCCTATAGGGACTCCCCCAGCAACCCCCCTCGCTTCCTCATTGTCCTTTCTGTCTGTGGTTCTCTCTACCATCTGGGGGATGTCTGACACACAGTTGTGACGTCGCCCTCCAGTAACCCCGGGAAGCGGCAAGAGGCTTCGGGAATGGCTGGAGGCCCGAGATGCCTGGGCGTCGCCTGAAGTGCATCCCCGTCCCAGGTCCGCCACACAGTTCATACTGTCCTCTTCCAACACGCTGTTCTCTGTACTGGGTCCCGCACTGTCGCTGTGGAAGAGGGTCTGGCATCGGCTCCTCAGGTTGCTCCACATCTTGCCCACTTTTTCCATGGATAGTGACCAAGCCCTGCCAGACATGAACACATATCAGATTAGACCAATCGTAGGGTACAGGAATCTCACAATACATGACCTACATTACTAAACAATAAATGACCTACATTACTAAACAATACATGACCTACATTAACAATTGCAGATTGAAACCCCTTAACATTTTGTTAGGCCTAGACAATGTAGCAATTCTGCAAATTCAAAATGGTAGTGATCCTATTGATCATTGCGCGTACCCCTGCAATGCCGTCTGGGGTACGCCAAATATATATTTTTCCAAACAGTCCATTTATATTTTAAAAACAGGGGTATACATTTGGGCGAGTTTTTTTGTTGTTGCTTGAGTAGCCTCGTTTCACTGCCAAAAATAAAATGAAACCATCTAGTGTTCAGCGAAATAACAACACAATGTCAAATACAGGTAGCCTAGTAAAATAACTAACATCTATTCAAATTAACCGTTACTCTCTCGGGGGAATTCCACTAATGGTCCGTATGTAGCCAAACGTAGCTGCTGCTCATGTTGGCATCTGTACTGATGGCGCAAAAGCCATGACAGGGAGACATAGTGGAGTGGTAACGCGTGCAAGCAGTTGCTCCCGACACCACTTGGGTACACTGCAGCATCCACCGAGAGGCTCTTGCTGCCGAGGGAATGCCTGACAGCTTGAAAGACGTTTTGGACACTAAAGTGAAAATGGTTAACTTTGTTAAAGCAAAGCCCCTGAACTCGTGTATTTTCTGGACTATGCAATGATATGTAACGCTTTTATAACATACAGAAGTGGGCTGGTTATCAAGGGGCAAAGTATTGACACGTTGTATTAAAATTGAGAGCTTAAAGTTTTCTTTACTAACCATACATTTCCCTTGTCTGACAGCTTGCATGATGAGTTTCTCACACGACTGGCCTATCTGGGTGATGTTCTTTCTCTCCTGAATGATCTGAATCTAGGATTACAGGGACTCTCCTCAACTACACCGCTCAAAAAAATAAAGGGAACACTTAAACAACACAATGTAACTCCTTGTCAATCACACTTCTGTGAAATCAAACTGTCCACTTAGGAAGCAACACTGATTGACAATAAATTTCACATGCTGTTGTGCAAATGGAATAGAAAAAAAGGTGGAAATTATAGGCAATTAGCAAGACACCCCCAAAAAAGGAGTGATTCGGCAGGTGGTGATCACAGACCAATTCTCAGTTCCTTTGCTTCCTGACTGATATTTTGGTCACTTTTGAATGCTGGCGGTGCTCTCACTCTAGTGGTAGCATGAGACGGAGTCTACAACCCACACAAGTGGCTCAGGTAGTGCAGTTCATCCAGGATGGCACATCAATGCGAGCTGTGGCAAAAAGGTTTGCTGTGTCTGTCAGCATAGTGTCCAGAGCATGGAGGCGCTACCAGGAGACAGGCCAGTACATCAGGAGACGTGGAGGAGGCCGTAGGAGGGCAACAACCCAGCAGCAGGACTGCTACCTCCGCCTTTGTGCGAGGAGGTGCACTGCCAGAGCCCTGCAAAATGACCTCCAGCAGGCCCCACAAAGAAATGCCACCCCATACCATGACTGACCCATCTCCAAACCGGTCATGCTGGAGGATGTTGCAGGCAGCAGAACGTTCTCCACGGCGTCTCCAGACTCTGTCACGTCTGTCACATGTGCTCATGTGCTCAGTGTGAACCTGCTTTCATCTGTGAAGAGCACAGGGCGCAAGTGGCGAATTTGCCAATCTTGGTATTCTCTGGTAAATGCCAAACGTCCTGCACGGTGTTGGGCTGTAAGCACAACCCCCACCTGTGGACATCGGGCCCTCATACCACCCTCATGGAATCTGTTTCTGACCGTTTGAGCAGACACATGCACATTTGTGGCCTGCTGGAGGTCATTTTGCAGGGCTCTGGCAGTGCACCTCCTCGCACAAAGGCGGAGGTAGCAGTCCTGCTGCTGGGTTGTTGCCCTCCTACGGCCTCCTCCACGTCTCCTGATGTACTGGCCTGTCTCCTGGTAGCGCCTCCATGCTCTGGACACTATGCTGACAGACACAGCAATCCTTTTTGCCACAGCTCGCATTGATGTGCCATCCTGGATGAACTGCACTACCTGAGCCACTTGTGTGGGTTGTAGACTCCGTCTCATGCTACCACTAGAGTGAGAGCACCGCCAGCATTCAAAAGTGACCAAAACATCAGCCAGGAAGCATAGGAACTGAGAAGTGGGCTGTGGTCACCTGCAGAATCACTCCTTTTTTGGGGGTGCCTTGCTAATTGCCTATCTTTTCCACCTTTTGTCTATTCCATTTGCACAACAGCATGTGAAATTTATTGTCAATCAGTGTTGCTTCCTAAGTGGAGAGTTTGATTTCACAGAAGTGTGATTGACTTGGAGTTACATTGTGTTGTTTAAGTGTTCCCTTTATTTTTTTGAGCAGTGTATATTCAATGTGCGGGACAAAATTGAGGATATGATTAAGAAGTTGGATCTCTTCTCTGTCTGCATTAACAAGGACAACACAGGTCTTTCCATCATTGTATGATATTGTGTGTGCAAATGAACTCAAACTTACAGACCATGTCAAATGTGATATAGCGAAACACCCGTGTGAGTTGGGTGTGCAATTACGCAGGTACTTTCCCGAACCGGATGACACAAACAACTGGATTCATTATCCCTTCAATGCCTTGCCTCCAGTCCACTAACCGATATCTGAACAAGAGAGCTTCATCGAAATTGCAACAAGCGGTTCTGTGAAAATTTAATTTAATCAGAAGCCACTGCCAGATTTCTGGATTGGGCTGCACTCAGAGAATCCTGCCTTGGCAAATCACACTGTGAAGACACTGATGCCCTTTGCAACCATGTACCTATGTGAGAATGGATTCTCAGCCCTCACTTGCATGAAAACTAAATACAGGCACACACTGTGTGTGGAAAACGATTTAAGACTCTCTCCAATACAACCCAACATTGCAGAGTTGTGTGCATCCTTTCAAGCACACCCTTCTCGTTTACCTGTGATGAGTTATTCACAATTTTCAATGAACAAATAAGGTTTTATATATAAGATGGTTAAATAATGAGCAAAATTATTGATTATTATATTATTATTTGTGCCCTGGTCCTATAAGAGCTCTGTCACTTCCCAGGAGCCAGGTTGTGACAAAAACTCGTACTCATTCTTATGTTTAATAAATGTATTGTATCGTGTGTGTGGCAGGCTTACAATGATGGTAAAAAACAACATTTGAGAGTGCGCTGACCCTGATGCTAGACAGGGTACACAGCTGGAGGTTGAATGTTTGAAGGGGTACGGGAATATAAAAAGTTTGGGAACCACTGCTCTAGACAAAAGCCGGGCGTGGGGGGGAAATGGGGTGATTCTTGTGTGAGTGAGAGCGAGTGATTGGGGGGGGTAGTTGGAGTGTTACGGTGAGTGAGGAGTTGCCAGGCAGACATACAGAGACAAGGCCATGGCTATAAATGAACCCAGGGATCTGCCTTCTCCAAGCTGATCTGCTGGTATGTACTGTATTACAGAGCCAGTCTGGACCTGACCAAGAACTTTCCCTGTCACAACAGTGTAGACAGCAGACAGAAAGCCAGCCCACATATGCACACTGATTAATTGGTTTGTGTGTGTGTGTGTGTTATACTAGGTTCTTGAGAGCAGTGACCCCAAACTGCCTTCAAAATAGCTTGCTTCTCCAAGATCGTGTTTAGGCTAATAGCCTCAACTTGTGGCAGGCAGCTCTCTCCCCTCCTTACCAAAGGTAATGGATCTGTTTAACACTGCATTTCCTTCCAACTGAACCCATTAATTGACTTCAAACCTCTAGTAGTGGGAGATCTCATTTGCTCTCCAAACTGCCATGTTGTACTCCCTGGCTCCCTCCCGCATTGGCAGAGATAACATAGTTGCCCCAGTTACATAACATAGTTGGCCCAGTTAGATGAGCCAAGCAGAGCAGGCTCTACAGTCTGTACTAGCATCAATAACTAGGCCTTGCTGGCTACAACAGTGAAATACACAGGCACAGTGGAACCTGTTTCAATAGACATACAGGGATTTTGCACGGTCAGCTGCAACTGAGTTAAAGGGCAACTATACCATTTTTCAACCTCGTTTTCATTTCATCTCCAGCGCAATGCCATTGTCTACATATGTGAAAACGGCGCATTCCTATAATTTGTAGAAAAAAGTAAAAAAAAACATAAATTGTTCTGTGCTCTGCATTCAACAAAACAAAAACATTCAACACACCCACATCCGAGTGGGGAGAGAGGTAACAGTGGACAGTGTGTAATGAGCATAGGCCTAATTCTGGATTTAGACGAGGGACGCAAACACCATCATACCAGCTGGCATAGCAGGCCAAGAAAGAAAGAAAGATGGCAACGGTAACTACAAAAGCACGACGGTAAGCGTTGCTATGGTGATTTCAGTAAACAAACAGTGCAAATCGAAACGCTGTTGAACTTCAAAGCTACGGCAGACTGCAAAGGTTGAAATATTTGAACTCTGGCGGCAAGTCCCGTCTACCGTGGCGGTTGACAGCATTCACCGCCAGCCTCAACAGCATTTACCGTCGTGTGCTCATTGTAAACAATGACATCCGGTTTGCTGTCTAACTCGTACCATCTAAGCCAGTGCTTCCCAAACTGTGGGTCGCGGGACGACATTGCCAAAAAACGTAAACAAACCAAATTGAATGCATGTAGAAAAGATAACAGACCTATACATTTTTCAATAATAGCCAATAATATTAAAGAATTTTAAATCAACAAAATAAAAGCTAGAAAATCAGGCCCCCATTGATTGTTATAAGAATTGAGCATAAGAACACGGCATTAGCCATATCAAAATGCGTAGAATTGCAGGAAATTGGTTTAAAAACGCCACAACTTTTTATTTCAGCTCCTTGGTAGGATGTGTGGAATTGCAGGAGATTAGCTTTGAAAATGAAAAGAATTTCTCTCCGCTGTCAAGATATTTTTTTCTTTGGTCTGTATGTTTTTTCACCGCTCAACCTTTATGCTGGTCACGACTCAAGACACCTCAACTGGTGGGTCACGAAGCGAAAAAGTTTGGGAACCCCTGATCTAAACTTCATAAACTCATAAGGTTGCTCATGGTAGGCTAAAGTGCTTCAGTTCGGCTGTCGGCTAGCCTAACCGAACGAGTGTGCTCGCATGCGCCCTGCTTGTCGAACATCTCATTCCATAATCATGGGCATTAAAATGGAGTTGGTCTCCCCTTTACTGCTGTAACAGCCTTCACTCTTATGGGAAGGCTTTCCACTAGATGTTGGAACATTTATAATAATGTCTTCATTTCTCAATCTTTGTCATATGGTTAATCAAACTGCTATCCACATCTAAATGAAGATCATACAAACCCAATAAGTAACTTATATTGCCATTGCAACTATGTAAAAATACCCTACATAAAGCCTACAAATAAAAACATTGCAGCCTGTAGGTAGAACATATCCTGATAAAAATAAATATCCAATAAATCACTGACTACACATGGCATGTCTGCAACAAACTTGAAACATTGTATCAACTATTAACTTTGGTTCAGCCAGAAGCTTGAGCTAGCGAACTTGCAACACACAGGCTATTTGTGCAAGGGATAAGAAGCAGTGCTCGACTTGGGCAGGAGCTCACTGGACCTGAGTACCGACACCTCAAATTTTCTAGTGCTTGAGCTCCTGTTCCTATTATAGAATAGTAGCTCAAAAGCATTGTGGAGCTATTGCACCTAAATAAACAGTACCAGTACCTAAAATGAGCACCGAAACCTATTTCAATCCAAGTCAAGCACTGGTAAGAAGTAATCAGGTAGGCCTATTTTATGACGTTTCCACTGGATCCGAGCATTACATTTTTTCCTTTCACATTGAGTGGTTATCGAAAGGGAGAGAGCTGGAACGATTTTTTAAATACACTGAGGAACTATAGTCACTCAATTGATGTAAAAACAGACTTTGTTTGCTTACTGTTTGAGGTGAAGAAAACATTACTTTGAAAAGCTCCACAGCTCATTAGTGGTGTTGTGTTAAGCCAATCAGAAATACTATCAGATCCCCAAAGGGGCAAATTTATATGCCTTCATTTGCGCGCAGGCCAGGTAGCCTATAGACCTACTTCTAAGTGTAATCAGGTGCGCGACCTTACTCAACATTGACAGGAGCACTCCAAACAAAACACAATGACTAAATTGAATTGACAGAACTAAATAGAATGAAATGAACCAAAACTTGTTTCTCACAAGTGTTGCATAGGTTGTGTGCCATGCAAACAATGTGTCCAGTCCGACAATGAAAACAGTAAAAGAAAAAAAATAACATTGAATTCATTAACATAAATTACCGTAACGCAAAAAAACATAGATCAGAAATTAAAGGAATTAACAGTAAAATGTTCTACTGGTGATATAAACAGTGCCTTCGGAAAGTATTCAGACCCCTTGACCTTTTCCACGTTTTATTAGTCTTAATCTAAAACGGACTAAATAAAAACATTAACAGGCAATCTACACACAATACCCATAATGACAAAGTGAAAACCAAATTTCTTGAAATTTATTTAAAAAAAATTAAATACCTTAACTAAGTATTCAGACCCTTTGCTATGAGACTGGAAATGGAGTTCAGGTGCATTCTGTTTCCATTGATCATCTTTGAAAAGTTCCTACAACTTCAATGTAGTCCACCTGTGGTAAATTCAATTGATTGGACATGATTTGGAAAGGCACACACCTGTTTATATAAGGTTCTACAGTTGACAGTGCATGTCAGAGCAAAAACTAAGCCATGAGGTGGAAAGAATTGTGTCGAGGCACAGATCTGGGTAAGGGTACCAAAACATTTCTGCAGCATTAAAGGTCCCCAAGAACAAAGTTGCTTCCTTGCTTCAATCATTCTTAAATGGAATGGAACCACCAAGACCCTTCCTACAGCTTTCCGCCTGGCCAAACTGAGCAATCGAGGGAGAAAAGAACCCGATGGTCGCTCTGTCAGAGCTCTTCTGTGGAGATGGGATAACCTTCCAGAAGGACAACCATCTCTGCAGCACTCCACCAATCAGGCCTTTATGGTAGTGGCCAGACGGAAGCCACTCCTCAGTAAAATGCTCACGACAGCCAGCTTGGAGTTTACCAAAAGGTACATAAAAAGACTCCTCAGACATTGAGGAAACCAAGATTAAAACTCTTTGGCCTGAATGCCAAGCATCACGTCTGGAGGAAACCTGGCAACATCCATAGGGTGAAGCATGGTGGTGGCAGCATCATGCTGTGGGGATGTATTACAGCAGCAGGGACTGGGAGACTACTCAGGATCGAAGCAAAAATGAACGGAGCAAAGTACAGAGAGATCCTTAATGAAAAGTTGCTCCCGAGTGCTCAGGACCTCAGACTGGGTGAAGGTTCACCTACCAACAAGACAACAACCCTAAGCACACAGCCAAAACAACGCAGGAGTGACTTCGGGACAAGTCTCAATGTCCTTGAGTGGCCCAGCCAGAGCCCGAACTTGAACCCGATCAAACATCTCTGGAGAGACTTGAAAAGCCCTGTGCATCAACACTCCCCATCCAACCTGAGAGAGCTTGAGAGGATCTGCAGAGAAGAATGGGTGAATCTCCCAAAATACAGGTGTGCCAAGCTTGTAGCTTCATAACCAAGAAGACTCGAGGCTGTAATCACTGTCAAAGGTGTTTCAACAAAGTACTGAGTAAAAGGTCTTAACTTTTTTTTGGCAAACATTTTTAATACCTGTTTTTGCATTGTCATCATTGGATATTGTGTGTAGATCGATAAGATTGTTTATTTATATTTAAAAAAAATCTATTTCAGAATAAGGCTGTAACCTAACAAAATGCGGAAAAAGTCAAGGGGTCTAGATACTTTCCGAAGGCACTGTATGTAATGGGGAATTGATATACACTAACAATCAAACGCACACAATAAAGTTATGAAACAATGTGCACAAACTGGCGGGAGAGAGAACATTCTGGAGAAAGAAGTGCATTTTGCATCTGGGCACTGCACGGTCATTCCGACGTCTGCATTGGCCGTGCAGCATTTACGGAGATACGGCCTCTGCAGAAGTCAGGGCATTCATACTTCTTGCGCTTTGTGGAGCACAGTACAGAGCTGTTGTGAAGGAAGTTGTCAAGAAAGTGAGTTTGTGTTTATACAGGATGTACCATCCCGACGTGCCCTCACCAATCATGTTAATGCGGAGCTCTAGAGCCCTCCATATTGTTACATTTGGGAGGCGCATGGCGATGCGGTACAGAGCTCGATTTGGCTTTTAGTCTTTGCTTCTGCAATGGATTAGTTCACTTAGATGGGCGCAAATATATACAGTATATATTTATGCACTGCACAACTAAAAGAAATCTCATGCTGATGAGTATTTCTGTCTGTAATACAGCCCTTTTGTGGGGGAAAACTCATTCTGAATGGCTGGGCCTGGCTCCCCAGTGGGTGGGCCTATTCCATCCAAGGCCCACTCATAGAAGCACCCCTGCAGACATGTAATCCATAGATTTGGGCCTCGTGAATTGATTTCCATTGACTGATTTCCTTATACGAACTGTAACTCAGTAAAATCGTAGAAATTCTCACAAGTGGCGTTTATATTTTTGCACAGTATATATCTGACACCCGTTACCTCTCATTCACAGGTGTCCATCTCAATAAACCTGGGCGTACCTGGAACTAACACTACTCTCATTGTCCGAGAGTAAGAGTATGCATTCGGCTTCAAGGATAAGGATTCTAGGACACAAATAATCAGTTCTTTGTGTGCACTGTGAACCAGTAGTTTTAACCTTGATAAAAATTAAACCTAATTCTGGGACTTCTCAGCGTGCAGTAATTTAGATTAGATTGAACTACACCACAAGTAGAAGAAACTCTGTGGCACAGAGCTCTTCTGTAGTTTGTCAGCTTCAAATAGAATGCATTGAAACACCTTGAATTGAGAAGAAATGCCAACAGAGCTTTTTCAGCACACAGACAAACCTTTATTCTTGTGTCTGAAAGTAAAACGCAATACAAAATTGTTTGCTGAGTACAGACATGTAAACAAGTGTATGGAATAAAATATAAGTGTTACAAATATTTTTGACAAACAGTACAACAGTGTCTGAAGAAAAGGGTCAAATGTAAAGTGCCAAGAGTGTAGATACATATTTATAAGCGATGTAAATACACTACATGACCAAAAGCGTGTGGACACCTGCTCGTCGAAAATCAAATTCCAAAATCATGGGCATTAATATGGAGGTGGTCCCCCTTTGCTGCTATAACAGCCTCCACTCTTCTTGGAACGCTTTCCACTAGATGTTGGAACATTGCTGTGGGGACTTGCTTCCATTCAGCTATGAGCATTAGTGAGGTTGGGCGATTAGGCCTGGCTCGCAGTCGGCATTCCAATTCATCCCAAAGGTGTTCGATGGGGTTGAGGTCAGGGCTCTGTGCAGGCCAGTCAAGTTCTTCCACACCGATCTTGATAAAACATTTCTTTATGGACCTCGCTTTGTGCACGGGAGCATTGTCATGCTGAAACAGGAAAGGGCCTTCCCCAAACTGTTGCCACAAAGTTGGAAGCACAGAATCGTCTAGAATGTCATTGTGTGCTGTAGTGTTAAGATTTCCCTTCACTGGTACTAAGGGGCCTAGTCGGAACCATGAAAAACAACCCCAGACCATTATTCCTCCTCCACCAAACTTTATAGTTGGCACTACGCATTGGGGCAGGTAGCATTCTCCTGGCATTCGCCAAACCCAGATTTGTCTGTAGGACTGCCAGTTGGTGAAGCGTGATTTATCACTCCAGACAACGCGTTTCAAGTGCTCCAGAGTTCAATGGCGGCAAGCTTTACACCACTCCAGCCAATGTGCATGGTGATCTTACTCTTGTGTGCGTGCGGGGGCTCAGCCATGGAAACTCATTTAATGAAGTTCCCGATGAACAGTTCTTGTGCCGACTGCTTCCAGAGGCAGTTTGGAACATGGTGGTGAGTGTTGCAACCGAGGACAGACAATTTTTACGCGCTATGCGCTTCAGCGGTGCCGTTCTATGAGCTTGTGTGGCCTACCACTTTGCGGCTGAGCCGTTGCTGCTCCTAGACGTTTCCACTTCACAATAACAGCACATTGTTTATTTATTTAACTAGGCAAGAACAAATTCTTATTCACAATGACGGCCTACCCCAGCCAAACTAACGACGCTGGGCCAATTGTGTGCCGCTCTATGTGACTCCCAATCACGGCCGGTTGTGATACAGCCTGGAATCGAACCAAGTTCTGTAGTGACGCCTCTAGCACTGAGATGCAGTGCCTTAGACCGCTGCAAAACTTGGGAGCCCAGTTGACCGGTACAACTCTAGTAGAGTAGAAATTTGATGAACTGACTTGTTGGAAAGGTGACATCCTAGGACAGTGCCAAATTGAATGTAGCTGAACTCTTCATTAAGGCCATTCTACTGCCAATGTTTGTCTACGGAGGCTGTGTGCCTGATTTTATACAACTGTCAGCAATGGGTGTGACAAATAGCTGAATCTACTAATTTGCAGGGGTGTTCACATACATACAAAAGTATGTATGTATGTATGTATATATTGGAACAATAGTAAAAAAATAATAAAAAGTGTCTTATGAAGACATGTAAATAACAAAAGTGTCAATGGAATAAAATGAAACAGGGTCTAGTGTCTGACTCCGGAGGTGTCTGAACAATAGAACAGGTTGTTCATTTCACTGCGTTCCCAGTTGTTCGGTCAATCTCCTCTTCTTGAAGTCATGCACGAACTCATGCAGCTTGTGATCAAATTCGTCCCGGAGTTGACAGGAGTTCATCGATGAAATCGGCTATAGGTACCAGGACCCTGTGGAGAGGATGAGAAGAGAAATTAGGAGTGTCTGGAGAGTTGTGTGTGGTGCGGAGATGAGGAAAAAGAACAGAGCAGAGGAAAGGGGATCAGAGTAAAGTCTGAAATGATTTATTTACCTCTGAGGGAAGCTGGTGGCTCAGTGCATGATGTTTCAAGGACTGCAGCTCTTTTCTCCCTTCTCACACCCCTGCTGCTCTGTGGCATCAATGAGGAGCAAGCCAGTGGAGTAGGTCTTGGAGGTGGGCCAAGGACAGAGCTTTGCAGGTCCAGCATGGATATTGTTTCTAATTCTGCACTGCAACTCATTGCAGGAAATGGGTTAAGAGCCGATCACCAGTCAGTACTGGGGGCAGAGGTAGTGCTTGGGGCCGATGAACATGCCATGCTGGGGTGCAGAAAACAAAACCAGGTGCTGTTTTCATTCAATGGTGTTTGTGTCTTGAAAATAAAGTAGAGGGCTATTTAGTACACATATCCAAAACATTAATGAACATCAAATATCATTAACCGAGACTACAATAGACTATATAATGTTGCAAACATTTGAGTAGAGAAAGCCTGGCCTAGCTCCTCAACTAGCTGGACCTTGCTACCAAAGCTTATGAATTTCTTTCCATGACATAATTTTGTTTGCTCAAAAGTAGTAAAGATCTTAAGTTAGGTTGGTTGGCTTGCTTTCCCTGCACGAGTATGCTGCAAGTAGCCTAAGCTAGCTGGTTAGCTATTGTTAGCAAAACATGGCTGCTCTTTTCAATGGCTACAATAGAAAATACAACATGCCCCATCCTTTGGTGAAGATGCCATGCTGCTTTCAGTCTTCCCATGCCGAAAAAGAAAGCAGTAAAATTTCTAGAGTTTCCACCGACATTTCCACTGCGGTCCTTGTTTATTTTCTTTGCCTTGACGAACTTGTCCTGAACCCTAACACCCTTTATCGAACAAGGGTTCGGGTCGGACCCCAACGTCGCTGCAATCTCCCTCCATGAATTGGCATTTACATGCTGGTCTTTATATAATGTATGGCTAGAATTGTACTGGTGTAGGTACTTTTGTAGCTCCTCGGTCAATCGATGCTCAAAGTTGTCGTTCGCCATGTTGAATCCACACCGAGTTTCGGGTCGACAAGAAGCAGAAACTCACATCACTCCTACAGTTGACCAATCATCGACGAAGGGGCGTAGACTTCGGCTTCCAAACTTTGGCTAGAACTCTTAACAAAAAAAATAGAATAATTTAAGTGTACGCCCGAACCGCTGACAAAACCCTAAAGGATCTCCAAAACGTCACAAAATGTTTCGGTTGAGAAGCATGCGGCCGATGTAAATAGTGAGCAAATTTATTACAAATAAAAAACAGAAATATCTTATTAACATAAGTATTTCCCAATGCACTGTATGGTCTGCTTTGATGAATGTTCTTGAAGTCCAAGATGAACTCCTTTCTCTCAGTTGTGGAGGGGGTCTTTGCCAGACATTAGGCCAGGGTCCGTGTTCTTGTTTGGACTGAAAAAAAAAAAAAAAAAGGTTACATTTGGTAAATTAAGATTTCAGGTTGAGTTCAATAGCAGGCCTACAGTAGGTATCAAGCTTTGAAGCTAAGCACACTCTCGCTTGAAGTTTACTATTCAAAAAATGATAGTAAACAAAACAAAAAAGTCACAAAAAAAGTCAAAATGTGTCTTGTGACTTGCTTTTGTAATTCCTAAACTTGTCACTTGTTTTGACAGCCAGAGTGCTGTGGTGGAGATAGCTAAGGAAATGTTAAGTTAGCTAGAAAGCCTAAATGACGTGATGGAGCTGATGTGACAAAGGTGGGAAGTGTGCAAGGATAATGTTAGCTAGGTAACTTGCCACTACGTAGATAGACAAAAACGTAATTGTCAAGAACAGATATTAGCTAGCTAGAGCAAACCTACTAGCTAGCTAAAGCATCAGAATGCTTACCTGTTCCACAAGCCGCTCTTCTTCTTGTGTCGGAGTGACCTCAGGTGCTCCACCGCTGTTTGATGCCATTTTTTGCTAGATACTTCTCTCCTCAGAGCTGTCATTCACTCACCGTGCTGTATGCACCCTGCACCTCTCACACAGGGGAGGAGCTACACCTCTGGCTACACTTTTCAGTGATTCAAATATATCAATGAAAACAGAGGACAAAGTGTAAATAATACAACAAGTACATGTTATTTAACTTTGCCATCAGTTGGCAGCTTATTTTTAGATTTAGAATCGTATGCATTCTCTTTGAAATTCCACAGATTTTCAGCGGAATTCTGCAAGCGCAGATTCCGTGCGGGTCTGGTTATAAGGCATTTTCAATTGCATTAACCTATCCATCACGATTGTCATGAGCCTCATGGGGGTGGGGGGGGGGGGGGGGGAAATCACTGTTCCATAAAAAGTGTACAGTTAATATAGGATTTAGGTCGATCCAATTCAAACAGCAAGGTCATTCACGTATACACTAGGTTCTGATAGGCACAGAAATTCCCCCACAATAATTTCAAACTAGGGGTGGCCTCGATTACTTCCATTATGACAGTCAACCAATCAAGGCAAGCTTCATCCCACTCACAGCAAGACTAACTATGAACATACTGTACGTGCATGGGTAGCTCGTGCGAGCTAATCTATGCAGAGTACTCTGCTTGCACGTATAGTTCAATTCCATACACAGAGACTGACTGGGAACACTTTCCTGAATTAGGCTTTTCTCACACAAGGTGGTGGTGAAATAAAGAAATCGAGTCTACTGGACAATGCAGCTTCAGCAAACACACTTAATAGGAGAAAAGTGCATGAGAACTAGCATAAAGCTGTTTGCCATCTTCGTTTGTTCACACATTTCCCTCCCGATGGACTGGTTGGTAATATGAAGCAATATCAAAACCATCTTAAAGGGGACCATGTTTTTCCATGTGGGTTGGCGGATTTTATCCTGACAAAGGCTAATCACGTCTACGAAAACAAACAAAGAAAAGTTAGTTTACAAGACAAGAAGCATTGGAGGATTTACTTTCCAAAACCAGCTTTAAAATTGTGCCCAAGAATAGCTAAACCATGTGTGTTTTACACAGAAATAAATATTGTGATTGTGCAACTTTAACAGTGGTTATGTTGGGCCGGTGAGGAATCTGAATTTTGGCGAGTGCCCGCACGCAATGCCTGGCACATAGCCTACATTTGATTGAGAATTAAAGGCTACGTTGTTTCAGAATGATAAGGCGGTGGTGGGCACTAGGATATGGGATGTAGCATAGGCTAAATGCACTGCCACAATACTGTAATGTGGTAGAACAGTTTTCCAGGTCTAAGAGTAGTGAGGCCCACATCTACTTACTGCTTCTACACAGGGTAGCTTATAAGATACTGTGGTTAGGCTGTCCATCCTGTGTCCACATTAGCATGGCTGCATTCTGATTAGGCATCGTAAAGACTTGAGTGAGCGTTCCAAACGCAGCACCCAAATAATAATGCAGATGTGAGACTGGTATAGAAAGATCACTAGCAGACAAGTAGTAGGCCTACAGTGCATTCGGAAAGTCTTCAGACCCCTCCACTTTGTTACAGCCTTATTCTAAAATGGATTAAATTATTCCTCTCGATCTACACACAACACCCAATGACAAAGCAAAAACAGGTTTTTAGAAGAAAAATAAATCAACAATAATAAGATAACTTATGTCAATGTGATATTTATTTTCAGACCATTTACTCAGTACTTTGCTGAAGCACCTTTGGCAGCGATTACAGCTTCGAGTCGTCTTGGGTATGACGATACAAGCTTGGCACACCTGTGTTTGGAGAGATTCACTCATTCTTCTCTGCAGATCCTCACAAGCTCTGTCAGGTTGGATGGGGAGCGTCAGTGCACAACTATTGTCAAGTCTCTCCAGTGATGTTCAATCAGGTTCAAAGTCCTGCCTGTGGCTGGGCCACTCAAGGACATTGAGACTTGTCCCGAAGCCATTCCTGTGTTGTCTTGGCTGTGTGCTTATGGTCGTTCTCCTGTTGGAAGGTGAACCTTCTCCCCAATCTGAGGTCCTGAGCAATCTGGAGCAGGTTTTCATCAAGGATCTCTGTACTTTGCTCCATCCATTTGTCCCCTCGATCCTGACTAGTCTCCCAGTCCCTGCCACTGAAACACATCCACACAGCATGATGCTGCAACCAACATTCTTCACCGTAGGGATGGCACCAGGTTCTCTCCAGAAGTGATGCTTGGCATTCAGGCCAAAGAGTTCAATCTTGGTTTCATCAGAGCAGAGAATCTTGCTTGATCACGGTCTTAGAATCTTTAGCTGCCTTTTGGCAAACGCCAAGCAGGCTGTCATGTGCCTTTTACTGAGGTGTGGCTTCCGTCTGGCCACTCTACCATAAAGATCTGATTGGAGGAGTGCTGCAGAGATGGTTGTCCTTCTGGAAGGTTCTGCCATCTCCAGAGGAGCTCTGGAGATCTGTCAGAGTGACCACCCTGACCAAGGCCCTTCTCCCCTGATTGCTCAGTTTGGCCGGACGGCCAGCTCTAAGAAGAAACTTTGTGGATCCAAACGTTTTCCCATTTAAGAATGATGGAGGCCACTGTGTTCTTGGACCTTCAATGCAGCAGGAATGTTTTGGTACCCTTCCCAACTCTGTGCCTCGACACAATCCTGTCTCGGAGCTCTACGGACAATTCGACATCAAGGCTTGGTTATGCTCTGACATGCACTGTCAACTGTGGGACCTTACATAGAAAGGTGTGCCTTTCCAAATCATGTCCAATCAATTGAATTTACCACAGGTGCACTCCAATCAAGTTGTAGAAGAATGATCAATGGAAGCAGGATGCACCTGATGTCAATTAAGTCTCATTGCAAAGGGTGTGAATACTTATGTAAATAAGTAAAATAATAATGTATATCTATATTTTTTTTAATACATTTGCAAAAAATTCAAAAAAATGGTTTTCACTGTCATTATGGGGTATTGTGTGTAGATTGATGAGGGGGAAAAGTTATTGAATCCATTTTAGAATATGGCTGTAACGTAACAAAATGTGGAAAAAGTCAAGGTGTCTGAATACTTTTGAATGCACTGTAAATGCAAACCTCTCTGTACAGCATGCCTGTGTATTCAACGCAAAGCTAAGATGATGTAGGCCTAGCCTATGAAAGGGAGAGGGGGTTGCAGAGATCAACCTATTGAGGCGACGACAAACTGACAACACAACAAACACCCTCTTAACATAACTAAAACTGCAGCAATCTGAAATTCCTGCTTTTCCAAATGACACTGAGCAACCCAATTTCACATAATACACACCAACAGCCCATATAAGACCATTATGGATGGATCGTGTTACTTCAGATATAAACTCAGCAAAAAAAGAAAGGTCCCTTTTTCAGGACCCTGTCTTTCAAAAGATAATTTGTAAAAATCCAAATAACTTCACAGATCTTCATTGTAAAGGGTTTAAACACTGTTTCCCATGCTTCAATGAACCATAAACAATTAATGAACATGCACCTGTGGAACGGCCGTTAAGACACTGAAAGCTCACAGACGGTAAGCAATTAAGGTCACAGTCATGAAAACTTAGGACACTAAAAGAGGCCTTTCTACTGACTCTGAAAAACACCAAAAGAAAGATGCTCATGGTCCCTGCTCATCTGTGTGAACATGACTTAGGCATGCTGCAAGGAGGCATGAGGACTGCAGATGTGGCAAGGGCAATAAATTGCAATGTCCGTACTGTGAGACGCCTAAGACAGAGCTACAGGGAGACAGGACGGACAGCTGATCGTCCTCGCAGTGGCAGACCACATGTAACAGCACCTGCACAGGATCGGTACATCCGAACATCACACCTGCAGGACAGGTACAGGATGGCAACAACAACTGCCCGAGTTACACCAGGAATGCACAATCCCTCCATCAGTGCTCAGACTGTCCGCAATAGGCTGGACTGAGGGCTTGTAGGCCTGTTGTAAAGGCAGGTCCTCACCAGACAAATCACCGGCAACAACGTCACCTATGGGTACAAACCCACCGTCGCTGGACCAGACAGGACTGGCAAAAAGTGCTCTTCACTGACGAGTCGCGATTGTGTCTCACCAGGGGTGATGGTCGGATTCGTGTTTATCGTTGAAGGAATGAGCATTACACTGAGGCCTGTACTCTGGAGCAGGATCGATTTGGAGGTGGAGGGTCTGTCATGGTCTGGGGCGGTGCGTCACAGCATCATCGGACTGAGCTTGTTGTCATTGCAGGCAATCTCAATGCTGTGCGTTACAGGGAAGACATCATCCTCCCTCATGTGGTACCCTTCCTGCAGGATCATCCTGACATGATCCTCCAGCATGACAATGCCACCAGCCATACTGCTTGTTCTGTGCATGATTTCCTGCAAGACAGGAATGTCAGTGTTCTGCCATGGCTAGCAAAGAGCCCGGATCTCAATCCCATTGAGCACATCGACCTGTTAGATCGGAGGGTGAGGGCTAGGGCCATTCCCCCCCAGAAATGTCCGGGAACTTGCTGGTGCCTTGGTGGAAGAGTGGGGTAACATCTCACAGCAAGAACTGGCAAATCTGGTGCAGTCCATGAGGAAGAGATGCACTGCAGTACTTAATGCTTAAACTTTTGATTTTGACCCCCACTTTGTTCAGGGACACATTCAATTTCTGTTAGTCACGTCTGTGGAACTTGTTCAGTTTATGTCTCAGTTCTTGAATCTTGTTATGTTCATATAAATATTTACACATTAAGTTTGCTGAAAATAAATGCAGTTGACAGCAAGAGGACGTTTTTTTTCTTTCTTAGTTTAGCAGTAAACGGGCATAAAAATAAAAAAAACATCCAGGACCGGAACTGCCAATTGTTCAATTCTCGGGCCGACTCTTTTCTCTGTATATATCAACGATGTCGCTCTTGCTGCTGGTGATTCCCCGAACCACCTTTATGCAGACGACACTATTCTGTATAGATCTGGCCCTTCTTTGGACACTGTTAACAAACCTCCAAACGAGCTTCAATGCCATACAACACTCCTTCTGTGGCCTCCAACTGCTCTTAAAATGCAAGTAAAACTAAATGCATGCTTTTCAACCGATCGCTGCCCGCACCTGCCCGCCCGACTACCATCACTACTCTGGACGGTTCTGACTTAGAATATGTGGACAACTACAAATACCTAGGTGTCTGGCTAGACTGTAAACTCTCCTTCCAGACTCATATTAAACATCTCCAATCCAAATCTAGAATCGGCTTCCTATTTCGAAACAAAGCCTCCTTCACTGACGCCGCCAAACATACTCTCGTAAAACTGACTATCCAACTGATCCTCGACTTTGGCGATGTCATTTACAAAATAGCCTCCAACACACTACTCAGCAAACTGGGTGCAGTCTATCACAGTGCCATCCATTTTGTCACCAAAGCCCCATATACTACCCACCACTGCGACCTGTATGCTCTCGTTGGCTGGTCCTCGATACATATTCGTTGCCAAACCCACTGGCTCCAGATCATCTATAAGTCTTTGCTAGGTATAGCTCCACCTTATCTCAGCTCACTGGTCACGATAACACCCACCCGTAGCACGAGCTCCAGCAGGTATATCTCACTGGTCATCCCCAAACCCAACACCTATTTTGGCTGCCTTTCCTTCCAGTTCTCTGCTGCCAATGATTGGAACGAATTGCAAAAATCACTGAAGTTGGAGACATATCTCCCTCACTAACTTTAAACATCAGCTATCTGAGCAGCTAAACGATCGCTGCAGCTGTACACAGCCCATCTGTAAATAGCCTATCCAATCTACCTACCTCATCCCCATATTGTTTTTATTAACTTTGTTGCTCTTTTGCACACCAGTATTTCTACTTGCACACCATCATCTGCACATCTATCACTCCAGTGTTAATTTGCTAAATTCTAATTACGTCGCTACCATGGCCTGTTTATTGCCTTACCTCCTCACGCCATTTGCACACACTGTATATATACTTTTTTTTCATTTGTACGTAGTACGTTTGTTTTTTCCATGTGTAACTGTTGTTGTTTATGTCGACTGCTTTGCTTTATCTTGGCCATGTCGCAGTTGTAAATGAGAACTTGTTCTCAACTGGCCTACCTGGTTAAACAAAGGTGAAATAAAAGTTTAAAAAAATGAATAATGTGCCAATAATGTGGCTTTTAGTGAAGTCTGACTCTAGACCTGTGCTACAATTAGTGTAGGGCTAAGGAGTGTATATTAATACAAGTCAAAGTGTGTGAAGCAAGGGGGACCTAATAGATGCTATGGAAGCGCAATGCTGATCTAGTTACTACACGTATCATCAACTAGCCTAGACTGACAATAAGTGCAACTCTAGCCCATAGAAAACTCTGACTGCGTTAACACAGGACTGGGCTACTTCTGCTTCTCAACAGCCTAACACACCCATTCTCTGGGGATCCTAGTGATCTAAGAGAGAGTTGGAGACAAGATTAAGGGAGGAAGCCTTCACTCTACCCAGACCAGAGTAAATAAGATATTTGAAGTTGAGAAGCAAAAAGAAAGGTGTTTGGGATGGCCGAGAGCCATGGAGGGTCTGTTCTGTTCAAGACACTCACATAACACCTTTTGATTGTCCATCATTTCTATCTAGCCAGACAAGGGGCTAATAATAAAAGGCTAGGTAGGCCTACTTGTTTCCCCAGAGTTATGAGAAAGGCTTAATATCAGATGCATCTGTCGTGGGCAGTTCAAGTGCTTAATCATGATGCAGTAGGCCTAGGCCATATGGACAAAATATATTTGTCAAATTTAGATTTTTTTATAATAAAATGTTCCAAATAAGCTTTCTGAGTAGTTCATGCCCCTAGGGTGGCAACACATAAGTGGTTTCAATGGGGCTTTCTCCATTTATACTGTTCAATCCAACTCAAGAAAAATAATTCAGCATTTTCATAAATTTTAGTATTTCCTGCAATTTTATTATAATTTCCACATTGTGCCACGCAGCACATGTCCAAAAAAATCGAGGCCTAATTAATTGGCAAACTGTTGAAATAATGGAAATAATGATTATTCTAATCCTATAGTTGGAATATAATGGGCAGCACCTATAATACATTGTTGTTTGACATGACAATGAATGAATAAGCCAGTAATGAACTATTGAAAGGGTTGGAACCAAAGTGTTAGTCAGTGTTTCCAGGTGACCCTAATTAGGTACAAATTGTTACATGTTGTTATACATGTTGTTTTCTTACTTCATGTAGCTAGCTAGCCAACATATTCATGCTCTGCCTATTCCTCTCTGATAAAGACACCGTTGAACAAACATGCTCATCTAGGCCTACATCAGCACTGGTACCAGGCAGTATTAGCTAACTAGCTACGTTTGCTCTGACTCTTACTAGCGATTAGCATTAGCAGCTAAATCGAATTATCTTAGCAAAACCTTGTGAAGAAAAGACAAACTTGCCAACAGTTAGACAGTAACATACACAAAAAAAATAGTGTAATTACAGAACGCTTGTGGAAAGCAGCAGGTCACCAACATTGTTGCATCCATCTTACCATGCAGAGTGAACGGCAAGAAAGTGCTCATGACTCCGTGATTGAACTGCTCTTTCCTTGAATGACATGGCTTGGTGTGGATAGTGGCAGGCAGAAGCAGGAGAGGAGAGAGATGACTGAAGTAGCAAATGGAGTAAACTATATAAATAGATATTATACACGCCTGAGTTGCGTATCACATTTAACAGACCAAACATTATTTTACCTTCTATAATGGTATTTCAAAAACTAACCGGTCCATGCATCAATATAACGCCCAGACCCATGTCAGCCTTAATTGTTCAACCCTCCTCCAGGGTCCTGGAGAGCTACCTGGTATGCAGGCTTTTGCTCCAGCAAGGCTGAAATAGCCAAGCCAACACCTAATTATGCTAACCAGCTACTCATCAGGATCTTCATTTGCTGAATTGGGTGTATTATAAACTCAGCCCAAAACTAAACTTCCCCTGTCTTTCAAAGATAATTCGTAAAAATCCAAATAACCTCACAGATCTTCATTGTAAAGGGTTTAAACACTGTTACCCATGCTTGTTCAATGAACCATAAACAATTAATAAACATGTACCTGTGGAACGGTCGTTAAGACTAACAGCTTACGGAAGGTAGGCAATTAAGGTCAGTCATGAAAACTTAGGACACTAAAGAAGCCTTTCTAAAGAAGCCTTTCTACTGACTCTGAAAAACACACAAAAAAAGATGCTCAGGATCCCTGCTCATCTGCGTGAACATGCCTTAGGCATGCTGCAGGGAGGCATGAGGACTGCAGACGTGGCAAGGGCAATAAATTGCAATGTCCGTACTGTGAGATGCCTAAAACATCGCAACAGAGAGACAGGACGGACAGCTGATCATCCTCGCAGTGGCAGACCACATGTAACACCTCCACAGGATTGGTACATCCGAACATAACACCTGAGGGACAGGTACAGGATGGCAACAACAACTGCCCGAGTTACACCAGGAATGCACAGTCCCTCCATCAATGCTCAGACTGTCCGCAATAGGCTGAGAGAGGCTGGACTGAGGACTTGTAGGCCTGTAGTAAGGCAGGTCCTCACCAGACAAATCCCCGGCAACAACGTCACCTATGTGCACAAACCCACCATCGCTGGACCAGACAGGACTGGCAAAAAGTGCTCTTCACTGACGAGTCGCGGTTGTGTCTCACCAGGGGTGATGGTCTGATTAGCGTTTATCGTCAAAGCAATGAGCGTTACACCGAGGCCTGTACTCTGGAGCGGGATCGATTTGGAGGTGGAGGGTCCGTCATGGTCTGGGGCGGTGTGTCACAGCATCATCGGACTGAGCTTGTTGTCATTGCAGGCAATCTCAATGCTGTGCGTTACAGGAAAGACACCCTCCTCCCTCATGTGGTACCCTTCCTGCAAGCTCATCTTGACATGACCCTCCAGCATGACAATTCCACCAGCCATACTGCTCGTTCTGTGCATGATTTCCTGCAAGACAGGAATGTCAGTGTTCTGCCATGGCCAGCAAAGACCCCGATCTCAATCCCATTGAGCACGCCTGGGACCTGTTGGAACAGAGGGTGAGGGCTAGGACCATTCCCCCCAGAAATGTCCGGGAACTTGCAAGTACCTTGGTGGAAGAGTGGGGTAACATCTCACAGCAAGAACTGGCAAATCTGGGGCAGTCCATGAGGAGGAGATGCACTGCAGTACCTAATGCAGCTGGTGGCCACACCAGATACTGACTGTTACTTTTGATTTTGACAACAGCTTCATTGACCTTAATGTCACCAAGACTAAATAATTGTGCCTTGGAGGTAAGCTGGGGAGTAGGATGGGGAGCAAGTCACACATTTTAAATACTTGTGGACAATTTTTAGACCACAAACAAGCTCAAGGAAAACAATTACATCATTTATTTAAAAAACGCAGTGTCTTCCGACTCAGTTGTAAATGAGAACTTGTTCTCAACTAGCCTACCTGGTTAAATAAAGGTGAAATAAATAAATAAATAAAAAAGGCAGCTAAAAAGTTTTAAAGAAAGCAAAACACACACTGACTATGGTTTACAGATCACTGATCGAGAGTGTTTTCACTTCTGAACGAGAGTGTTCTCAGTCAGGAAGAGGAGTAAACTGGCACAAGTCGTCAATCAGGTCAGTACAACAGTCGTCAGGAAACAGCCACAATTCCAATAAGTGTACACACAGAACATCGCCAGGAAAGAACTCCAGGTGCTCAACAACACCACCCACCTACTGCAGGCATCCTTCGCAATGCTGCTGTCAGGTCAGAGACTAAAAGGCAAGGAAGAATGGACTAATAAAATATTTTAGCCCCTCTGCAGTGACAATCCTAAATAAGACTGATTAACTGACATGTAAATGTTTAATGTCCGTTCTATCCTTTTACTGTAGGCCAGAGAGGCAAATACATTCCCATTCTGTGCAAACGTAATGATCAATAAAGTTGACTTATCTTAAATAATATGCCAGTATAGCCTTGGGATAGGCTAGCCCTACAATAAATCACGTTTAAGGTTGCTGCATGACAATGGTGGAAGGCATACCTGGGACACATAAAGAAACAATTAGCAAGGCTGTTATTCTTGGATTGACTCCATTCATTGTTTTTATATAAGGACGAAGTGAAATATTTCATAATAGCATTAGAGTATGGTGCATGCACAGAACGAAATCAGCTATAACGTAACTATAATTTGGAACGTTCATTGCATTGGTGAGGTAACGTAGCTAGCTAGGCTATAACCTAGCTAACTAACTACCAACATAACTGATGAATATTTTCAAGACAATATTCATTAGTTACATTGTGAGATTAGTATTGGACATGCTAATATTTAGGCAATCAAACGAATATTTTAGCATTGGATGCGAGAGAGAGCCATTTAAAAGGGTGTAGTAGTGCCAAATCAAGGCCTATTCTCGGTCAGAGCACTGGCTAGCTAGCTAACTAAACTAGCTAGTTACTGTAGCTAGCCAACTACTACCACCACTGGACATTGACAATAGTTATCATTACATCATGACCTGTAAGGAGCTGTCTAATACGAATTGGTGTTAGACAGGTGGGAGTTGTGATAATATACCTTGCTAGGTCAATGGTAACGATACTATACAAAAATAAACTTCACCGACAGATTCCCCCCCCCCCCTCCCAAAAGCGCTGTATTTCCCAAATAACGGTGGCTAGCTATCTAGCTGGCATGATGCTAACATGAGCTTCAACATCGAGTTGGTCTGCTAGCTAGCTAGCGAACGTTAGTTAATTAGTTAGCTAGCATGAACAAATCTGACACGAAATTACAGACAGACGTATCTAGACAATACTGTTATTTTGCGATAGAAACTAGCTAAATAACTAACATGTATTCCGTAATTAGTCGTGGTTATAAGTATTCTCAACTTACCCTTTTGTCTTTTATAACCAGTACTCAGTAGCTCTCTTTGTCTGCAAAAAAATGGCTATAAGTCAGGCACATATCCCCCTTGAGCTCCACGGTGTCGATGAAACACAAAAAAATGTATGCGGCCGGCTTTCAATTTCATTCCGAATGGTCTCTCTAATCAAATATCTAAGACAATGTACATGTTAAAAATTATAAAATGTCTCTTGGCCGACACTTCTTTTCGGCCGTGGTATTCATTCCTGTTAAAGCCGAGCAAAGAAGAGGCGTTCAGTAGATTGCAGACGGGTAGAGAATGGCAACATGGAACTCCAATGAGTAAAGCAGAACGACGAGCTTCAGATAGTGGATACGGATAGGGAAAGTCCATGCCAGTGGCCCAGCATGACAGACACTACATATCGCCAATGACAGCAGAGTAGACGATCAAGTGGCCTGGCAACTACTTGGAAACGTGGAGACTGAAAAGGCTGCTGTGGGCCCTGGGTGCCTCGGTTGATTCGTGTCAATTAGCTCGATTTTGTATAATAATTTAAATGGAAAAAACTATTTTAAGTGTTGAATCCGGCGTTGTTTTGTGTATCTGTTCATAAACCATGTGTCATGGAATCGATACATAGAAATTATCTTCCCAACTATTTTGCAATCAACTTAAACCATTATTCAATGTTGACACGTGTAAATTGTTCTGATGAGTAGATTTCAGTGGTCATTTCGTTTAATGATTTGAACCCACCTTAACATGCGAATGCTCATTCCAGTAAACTGTAAGCGTCTGTCATAATGAGTGGTGCACATTACTTTGATAATGGTGGGAATTTGTGGTTTCATTATTGAACCTTCAATTTTTTTGACGGTTTTCATACCAATTCATCTTGATAAATTAGACGTCATAGCACAACAAACTGCTTAATACTGTTTCAGAAATATAATTTTCTTTCTTCTAACATGCATACAATATTGTGTAAAAGTATCATAAAGTCTACAAATGTTTAATTACACACAATCCTCTAAAAACAGTCACCTGACAATTTTAAGTATAACTTCCAAAAACATAATAACTATATCAGCACAACACAGATAAATCAAGTGTTTTTACTCAAACATGGATGTGTCTGACTACTACTTTGTTATTTTAAGTAAAGATGTAAAACATAATGAAATCAAGTAAGTACAACTTTTTTCAGAAATGTTAGATTGACTTAAAAATATGAAATAATCATAACTTGTAAAAACTCAACAACTTTAGATTAGCAGAACACAGATAAATACAGTTAAATTTACTCAATAACCCAATACTTGTTTACAGTACTCAAAAACATTAAGTGATAAGAACATCTAATTGACATCTGAGTGAGTACCACTTACAGTGCCTTTGGAAAGTATTCAGACCCCTTGACTTTACAGCCTTATTTAAAATGGATTAAATACCAAAAAATCCTCAGGAATCTACACACAATATCCCATAATAATGACAAATCGAAAACAGGTTTGTAGAAATGTTCGAAAATGTATTACAAATAAAAAACTGAAATACCTTATTTACGTAAGTATTCAGACCCTTTGCTATGAGACTCGAAATTGAGCTCAGGTGCATCCTGTTTCCATTGATCATCCTTAAGATGTTTCTACAACGTAATTGGAGTCCACCTGTGGTAAATTCAACTGATTGGACATGAGTTGGAAAGGCACACTTGTCTATATAAGGTCCCACAGTTGACAGTGCATATCAGAGCAAAAACCCCAAAATCTGGTCGAAGGAATTGACCGTAGAGCTTCGAGAGAGGATTGTATCACAGTCACAGATCTGATGAAGGGTACCAAAAAATGTCTGCAGCATTGAAGGTCCCGAAGAACACAGTGGCCTCCATTATTCTTAAATGGAAGAAGTTTGGAACCACCAAGACTCTTCCTAGAGCTGGCCGCCCAGCCAAACTGAACAATCGGGGGAGATGGGCCTTAGAGCTCTAGAGTTCCTAACCTTCCAGAAGGACAACCATCTCTGCAGCACTCCACCAATCAGATAGAGTGGCAGTAAATGGCACATGACAGCCTGCTTGAATATTGCCAAAAGGCACCTAAAGACTCTCAGACCATGAGAAACAAGATTCTCTGGTCTGATGAAACCAAGATTGAACTCTTTGGCCTGAATGCCAAGCGTCACGTCTGGAGGAAACCTGGCACCATCCCTACAGTATAGCATGGTGGTGGCAGCATCATGCTGTCGGGATGTTTTCATCGGCAGGGACAGAGAGACTAGTCAGGATCGAGGAAAAGATGAATGGAGCAAAGTATAGAGAGATCCTTGATGAAAACCTGCTCCAGAGCGCTCAGGACCTCAGACTGGGGCAAAAGTTCACCTTCCAACAGGACAATGACCCAAAGCACACAGCCAAGACAAGCAGGAGTGGCTTCGGGACAAGTCTCAATGTCCTTGAGTGGCCCAGCCAGAGCCAGGACTTGAACCCAATCTCTGGAGAGACCTGAAAATAGCTGTGTATCAATGCTCCCCATCCAACCTGGCAGAGCTTGAGAGGATCTGCAAAGAAGAATGGGAGTAAGTCCCCAAATACAGGTGTGCCAACCTTGTAGCGTCATACCCAAGAAGACTCGATGCTGTAATCTCTGCCAAAGGTGCTTCAACAAAGTACTGAGTAAAGGGTCTGAATACTTATGTAAATGTAATATTTCCGTTTTATTTTTTCTAAATGAGCAAAAATGTCTAAAAACCTGTTTTTGCTTAGTCATTATGGGGTATTGTGTGTAGACTGATGAGGATCAATTTTAGAATAAAGATGTAACGTAACAAAATGTGAAAAAAGTAAAGGGTCTGAAAAGTTTCCGAAGACACTGTATATAATTTGAGTAACCACTACTCAATTGATGTTTGAGATGTTTGAGTAACCACTACTCAATTGCTTTCATGAGTAAGGCTAGAGACGAGCAACTTTGATGGGGATGGGGGCCACAGATTTAGAGTTAATTTTGTGCAATTCTACACATTTTGCAATCGGGTAGTGAGAAAATGTTTTATTTTTACAGCAAGTTTTCTGCAATCTACACATTTTGCCATGGGACGGAGAAAAGAGTTCGCAATTGTATCGCTAATTTCATGCAATTCTAATAATTTTGCTATGGGTTGGAGAGGAAAAGTTGCTGTTTTACAGCTAATTTCCTGCAATTCTACATGTTTTGCCAAAGGGTGGAGACAAATGTTTGCAGTTTTTAATATGATATCTGAGTGAGACTGACTAACAAAATCATTGGGGTCCCCCCGGCAGGTAATTCGACCATGAAAACAAGTTTAGATAGCTGTCCACTAAAATAATTTAGCAATCTAAAAATTGTTTGTTGATATGGGCTAATTGACTGACTATCAGTGACTGACTTAACAGGAGAAACTGCTGATGCACAACCAAATTTCGAAATTGCACCTTGTGTGTTCTACTATTCTAACTCGCAACAGTAAATTGAGACCCTCAACCAACTGCGTTCCTACAAAAAATGTATCTGAGGACCTTCAAAGGGAGGGCATTGCGGTCCGCGGCCTGCCAGTTGCCCTACCCCTTGTTAGGCAATTACTTTTTACAGTGTATCAGTAAAATCATTATAACTAATTGGTAGGTATACCATTATTTGTTACTTCTGTGAACTTTCACTATCCTCCCTCATGAGAGAGAGAAATTATAAAATATCTTGATATGTAGGTTTTTGCTAACGGAAAGACAAGGCACAAGGCAATATTTATTAAACTTACAGAAGGTAATCAATTTCTCCAAAACTAAATATTAAAAGTGTTTTTATTAGTTGGCAGGTGATACCTTTTAAGACTATTTCTGGAAGATGTTTTCTAAGACCCCTTTCCCATCTGCATATCCAGAAATCAAAACCTTTAGTTATGCCTAATTTTAAATATGGAAAATGGTTGAAAAATGTATCTATGCCTAATTTCTAATTTCCCCAAAATATAGACTCTTGCTTTCATTTGACACCCAACTTCATATGCTCCTATGAACTTCACATCTTGGTGCTCGTTGTTCACAATTCATTCATGATTATCCGTAATCGTGGTAGCATCCAGATTAATGTAGAAGTGTTCAGAAACATATTCTATTCTTATTTACAATAAACAGACTCCAAAATGACACAATGCATTATTTACCATTAATTTCTATTGTGCACAACATAATCCAAAACAAAACCAAAACGAAGTGCAAATATATCCAACAAGTTTGTAGTCACAAGCTTGATGTAGTCATTGCATACTATATATGGGCCAAATAGTATACTATATATGGGCCAAATACTTTTGACACAATGTAATACACTACAAGTGAATTTGTCACATACTTATGACACCTTCAAATGTGTCATAAGACACATAATGTGCATTCATTTCTAAATGATAAAACATAATAATACCCTCCAATAAAAGGTGACATTCTCTACTGTCACCTCATATAAAACATTTTATTTCAAATCCACATTGCTGAAGTATTGAGCCAAATTAAAAGCTTTAGCTTCACTGTCCAAATAAATACGTAGGGGAGTGTATGTGAAATGGCACGATTCTGTGTTTTGTAGTCAAAAAGATAGAGGGCGATAAGTGTATCCAATGACATCATCTGGTATGTATCATGTGATTTTAACCAATTATGAGTAGACATGTCTGCTCATAAATGGTTAAAATCACATTATACACACGATACCCACGAGATGATACAAACATGAGACATGTGGGTCGTTCCACGAATAGTGCCTCTATCTTTTATATATTTATTCGTAACCACCATTATACATTTTGGCATAAGCTTCTAGATGATTTGTGAAGCATTTATACTATATAAAGCCTTTATAAGTTGTAGTTTGTTTAAAGTGGGACCACATTATTTCCCTTTGCCACTGGATGGCAGGCACACCAAGTGCACGTGAGTCAGCTTTGGAACCCACTTATGCAAAACGTGTTGTGCATGTGAAGATAAGTTGTGTATGTGAACATTTGTTGTACATCAGGCTAGCATGTGACATCAACGATCCTCCTGCAAGTCATTCGTATAGTCACACATAAAGTTAAAGAAAGGGTTGAAGATGAGATTGTTTTGTGGATTTAATCTCTAATAGTACTTATTTCCCTTTGCGATATATACACTTGGGTTTTACAGATACTGTGCCTGCTTGCCTGTCAAATAGACTAGAGCAACCTGATTATAGACTGTTCCTAGGTCTGAAAACCAAATGTAGACACAGCAAGAAGTACTGTCCATCCTTGAATAGTTAATAATGTATGTTATTAGGGAGGGTTTCTTGGGATTTTCTTCATCAAATGGCATACCACTGTTGTTCTGCATGGATCATGAGATGTTGCGAATAGTAGATGAGACAAGAATTCATTCTATACATTTCTTAAAGCCTCCCGTGCAGTCTTGGTCATTTTATTTTGAAATCATCACTCTATGTCTGTGTCTTTATGACATTTTCTATTTATTTGTTCAACATGGAATTTATCAGGGAGTCATACTGAGATCATGGTTTCTTTTACAGATAAGCCCTGAATTACAGAAATTACACACATACATATACATAATGAAAATAACTAAATACATTTGTAATAATTTTTTCCCCCTGAGCCTCCTTTGGCTCTCAGTCTGATTGTGTGGACCTTAGGAAACACAGGTTAAGATATTTACATACAGAGCCTTGATTGACTGATAGGATCGTCTAGAGCCCACCGCCTTACCCAGATGAACAGTCATTGGTCTACTCTGTTATAATTTTATTTATTTTTTATTTAACCTTTATTTAACCAGGTAGGCAAATTGAGAACACGTTCTCATTTACAATTGCGACCTGGCCAAGATAAAGCAAAGCAGTTCGACACATACAACAACACATAGTTACACATGGAGTAAAAACAAACATATAGTCAATAATACAGTGAAAAAAATAAGTCTACAGTATATACAATGTGAGCAAGTGAGGTGAGATAAGGGGGGTGAAGGCAAACAGATATATGTATAAATAAATAAAAATATAAAAAGGCCATGGAGGCGAAGTGAGTACAACACAGCAAGTAAAATAAAAACTAAAAAAAACACTGGAATGGTTGGTTTGCATTGGAAGAAAGTGCAAAGTAGAGACAGAAATAATGGGGTGCAAAGGAGCAAAATAAATTAATAAATAAATACAGTAGGTAAAGAGGTAGTTGTTTGGGCTAAATTGTAGATGGGTTATGTACAGGTGCAGTAATCTATGAGCTGCTCTGACAGCTGGTGCTTAAAGCTAGTGAGGGAGATAGGTGTTTCCAGTTTCAGAGATTTTTGTAGTTCGTTCCAGTCATTGGCAGCAGAGAACTGGAAGGAGAGGCGTCCAAAGGAAGAATTGGTTTTGGGGGTGACTAGAGAGATATACCTGCTGGAGCGCGTGCTACGGGTAGGTGCTGCTATGGTGACCAGCGAGCTGAGATAAGGGGGGACTTTACCTAGCAGGGTCTTGTAGATGACCTGGAACCAATGGGTTTGGCGACGAGTATGAAGCGAGGGCCAGCCAACGAGAGTGTACAGGTCGCAGTGGTGGGTAGTATATGGGGCTTTGGTGACAAAACGGATGGCACTGTGATAGACTGCATCCAATTTATTGAGTAGGGTTTTGGAGGCTATTTTGTAAATGACATCACCGAAGTCGAGGATTGGTAGGATGGTCAGTTTTACAAGGGTATGTTTGGCAGCATGAGTAAAGGATGCTTTGTTGCGGAATAGGAAGCCAATTCTAGATTTGACTTTGGATTGGAGATGTTTGATGCGGGTCTGGAAGGAGAGTTTACAGTCTAACCAGACACCTAGGTATTTGTAGTTGTCCACATATTCTAAGTCAGAGCCGTCCAAAGTAGTGATGTTGGACAGGCGGGCCGGAGCAGGCAGCGATCGGTTGAAGAGCATGCATTTGGTTTTACTTGTATTTAAGAGCAGTTGGAGGCCACGGAAGGAGAGTTGTATGGCATTGAAGCTCGCCTGGAGGGTTGTTAACACAGTGTCAAAAGAAGGGCCAGAAGTATACAGAATAGTGTCGTCTGCGTAGAGGTGGATCAGAGAATCACCAGCAGCAAGAGCGACATCATTGATGTAAACAGAGAAGAGAGTCGGTCCAAGAATTGAACCCTGTGGCACCCCCATAGAGACTGCCAGAGGCCCGGACAACAGACCCTCCGATTTGACACACTGAACTCTATCAGAGAAGTAGTTGGTGAACCAGGCGAGGCAATCATTAGAGAAACCAAGGCTGTCGAGTCTGCCAATGAGGATGTGGTGATTGACAGAGTCAAAAGCCTTGGCCAGGTCAATGAATACGGCTGCACAGTATTGTTTCCTATCGATGGCGGTTACGATATCGTTTATGACCTTGAGCGTGGCTGAGGTGCACCCATGACCAGCTCTGAAACCAGATTGCATAGCGGAGAAGGTGTGGTGTGATTCGAAATGGTCGGTAATCTGTTTGTTGACTTGGCTTTCGAAGACCTTAGAAAGGCAGGGTAGGATAGATATAGGTCTGTAGCAGTTAGGGTCAAGGGTGTCCCCCCCTTTGAAGAGGGGGATAACCGCAGCTGCTTTCCAATCTTTGGGTATCTCAGACGACACGAAAGAGAGGTTGAAGAGGCTAGTAATAGGGGTGGCAACAATTTCAGCAGATAGTTTTAGAAAGAAAGGGTCCAGATTATCTAGCCCGGCTGATTTGTAAGGGTCCAGATTTTGCAGCTCATTAAGAACATCAGCTGACTGTATTTGGGAGAAAGAGAAATGGGGAAGGCTTGGGCGAGTAGCAGAGGGGAGGGCAGTGCTGTTGTCCCGGGTAGGGGTAGCCAGGTGGAAAGCATGGCCAGCCGTAGAAAAATGCTTATTGAAATTCTCAATTATAGTGGATTTGTCGGTGGTGACAGTGTTTCCTATCTTCAGGGCGGTTGGAAGCTGGGAGGAGGTGTTCTTATTCTCCATGGACTTTACGGTGTCCCAGAACTTTTTTGAATTTGTGTTGCAGGAAGCAAATTTCTGCTTGAAAAAGCTAGCCTTGGCTGTTCTAACTGCCTGTGTATATTGGTTTCTGGCTTCCCTGAAAAGTTGCATATCACGGGGGCTGTTCGATGCTAATGCAGAACGCCATAGGATGTTTTTCTGTTGGTTAAGGGCAGTCAGGTCAGGAGAGAACCAAGGGCTATATCTGTTCCTGGTTCTACATTTCTTGAATGGGGCATGCTTATTCAAGATGGTGAGGAAGGCATTTTTAAAAAATGACCAGGCATCCTCTACTGACGGGATGAGATCAATATCCTTCCAGGATACCCCGGCCAGGTCAATTAGGAAGGCCTGCTCGCTGAAGTGTTTCAGGGAGCGTTTGACAGTGATGAGTGGAGGTCGTTTGACCGCTGACCCATTACGGATGCAGGCAATGAGGCAGTGATCGCTGAGATCTTGGTTAAAAACAGCAGAGGTGTATTTGGAGGGCAAGTTTGTTAGGATGATATCTATGAGGGTACCCGTGTTTACGGAATTAGGGTGGTACCTGGTAGGTTCATTAATAATTTGTGTGAGATTGAGGGCATCAAGCTTAGATTGTAGGGTGGCTGGGGTGTTGAGCATGTTCAAATTTAGGTCACCTAGCAGCACGAGCTCTGAAGATAGATGGGGGGCAATCAGTTCACATATAGTGTCCAGAGCACAGCTGGGGGCAGAGGGTGGTCTATAGCAGGCGGCAACGGTGAGAGACTTGTTTTTAGAGAGGTGGATTTTTAAAAGTAGAAGTTCAAATTGTTTGGGAACAGACCTGGATAGTATAACAGAACTCTGCAGGCAGTCTTTGCAGTAGATTGCAACACCGCCCCCTTTGGCCGTTCTATCTTGTCTGAAAATATTGTAATTGGGGATAAAAATGTCTGAATTTTTGGTGGTCTTTCTAAGCCAGGATTCAGACACGGCTAAAACATCCGGGTTGGTAGAGTGTGCTAAAGCAGTGAACAGAACAAACTTAGGGAGGAGGCTCCTAATGTTAACATGCATGAAGCCAAGGCTATTACGGTTACAGAAGTCATCAAAAGAGAGCGCCTGGGGAATAGGAGTGGAGCCAGGTACTGCAGGGCCTGGATTCACCTCTACATCACCAGAGGAACAGAGGAGAAGTAGGATAATGGTACGGCTAAAAGCTATGAGAATTGGTCGCCTAGAGCTACCAGAGCAGAGAGTAAAAGGAAGTTTCTGGGGGCGATAAAATAATCAGATCACATTGTGACCTATGACCAAAAGTTCCCCCCACCTGGACAGGCTGAAATTCAAGATTTGTTTTTCAAACAGCTCTTACACAATTTCAGTGTTATTTCAACCTCATAGTGTAGAAATAACTTTTTTTTTTTTTTACTTCACGTTATGCTCTCTAAGGCTGTTAAGTTAACTAAGTTAAATTAATGTATTCAGCCACTACTTTTTATCCCTATTATTCATTAATAAATATGTCACGCCACTATGTCACATCACTTCACTATATTCTTTCTCTTTTTGTGTGAGTCTCACATTGCGTCCAGTGACTTAACTGAGTATGGACACAACATTGCAGACTGCTCACAGAGCATCATATTTGCCACAATGCTCACCACACAATGGCTATCGCAATGAAGTAGTGAGAAGAAAAGCTTCCTATGACTTCATCATAAGTAAATAATTATCTTTTAAATAACAGGAAAGGTGCCGTAGCATATCATTTGACCAAGCTGGCACAGTGTGCATGTTCCTCTATTGGACCCTGGTGAGACATGTGAGACAGACAGCAAATGGGGTAATATACTATCAACTTCTGACACTCATGTGACTCACTCAGCATAGATAAAGCTTTTCATTTGCTGCCCACCACCACCACCCTCCACTCCCACAGAGAGGAGATGCCTTTTGAGGAGGGATTTATTAACCTCTGACTCTTAACTCTGAGAATTTGTAAGGAAGAAAAGCAAACAGGGATTTGAACAAAGGACTCACATTCAAGTGTGCTGTCTTACCTGTGTGTTTTTTTTTACAACTTAAAAGTGTACATTTTACATTTATCAGATGTTCTTATACAGATCGACTTACAGGACCAATTATGGTTAAGTGCCTTGCTCAAGTGCACATCAACAGATTTGTTACAGAGCCAACTCTTCGATTTGGACCAGCGACCTTTCAGTTACTGGCCCCATGCTCTAAATCACTAGGCTACCTGCCTGTAAGAGTGATTTGGGCACACAAAGTGGAGAATTAGAAATTCTGTTGAAATAATTAGTCCATACCATTTCAGAACCTTAGACCTATGGAATATTTGGTCTCATGCATAACTCCTGAACATTGTAGTTCTTTTGGTGTTACATATTCATTATCAAAAGGGCGAGGCGAGACATTCTGATTAAGATCAGTGGTATCAGACCTGACCTGCTTGGCTATTCACTTCCCCTTAAACACGGGACAGTCAGTCAGTCTGATGGTAGTCAAACCTTGTTACCAAACACATGACCGCCATAATCTACACAACAGCGTTCAAGTCAATCGCACTATAGTTCAACTCCTGATCCAGAAGATAATGTGTTTTATACGGTCATTATGATTGTATCATTATTCTTAACTAGTATCATTTTGCCCTTTGTGGAAGGATATTGGGTTCACTAGGTTAACCATCATGATGTACTGCACTGCATGTCCAATCTGGGTTGTGGATCAAATAAATCAGAATAATTTAAATTCAATGTTGACAGATAAAATTGTTAATTAGAACAGAAAAGTCTGCATGAGGCAGATATGAGGGTAATTCTTGTAAGCGATTTGCTTGAAAGGATTGATTTAATCCAGTGGTTATTAAAGCTGTGCCAAATGGATCATGTGTGTATGGTTTCTTTGAATTGTCTTTATTCGAGTTCAATGAATGAACAGAGGCCAAACAACGACATGAACCTAAAACCATGTTAGGTAACAGCAGATCAGGTCTTAAAGGGGCAATCTGAGATTCAAAAAACAACAAAATGAGCACCTTGCCAATGTTTTGGTAAACAGACACTGTATAGCTTCAAAGCATGGTTAAAGCTATCATTTTGATCTCACGGATAGTCAGCCATGAGATCAAAATGTTAGCTTTAATAATTAAATGCATTTGAAGCTATGTTTGTATGTTTACAATTACATTGTATACTAACAATGGAGTAAAATAAGTTTATAGTTTGAGGGTGTAAGACAGTGAAACTAAGCTTATGAGGCATTTATAAGCTCTTCAAGAATCAATAGCTTTATCATTGATTTAAAAGTCCCAAAATAGAAGTAACAATCCAAGATTGCCCCTTTAATCAGATGGATGAATGTAAACTGAGAACAAATCTCGTGAGGACAGATTCAAGCGACAACTTTCATGAGAATTTTATTTCTGGGTAACCAAGATTGCGTGAGAATTGATTACATCAGATACAGTGACAATATTTTTCTTGGCTTTGCAGCTGTACATATTTTAGTGTTATGAGTGCGAAGTTATACTCACATTTATCCTAGCTCCTCTGAGGAGCCCCCACCTGTTCCTGATGGGTAGCCACCATGGCTTGCTCCACTGGGGCCCTGCCAGCCTCCTCCCCAGCCTACCCCTGCCTCCCAGGCCCTAACAGACTTTGTTTGATAATCCCTAATGGGTCCTCAATCACAACCCTTCACAGTACAGTAGTAGGATGTTCTAGGAACTGAGGCACCCAGGACCGGCTCTAGCCTCTTGGGGGCCCCCTTGCAAGATTTGGTTGGGGCCCCCCACCTCATTGCAAAACATTTTAGTGGCCTCCCTCTTGATGGTGGAGAGAAATCAACATTTGAAAGTTAATTTCCTACAAGCCTGCAAGTTAATTTCCTGTCTCTCCCCCCATGGCAAAATGTGTAGAATTGCAGAAAACTTGCTTTAAAACGGCAAAAGGCTAATATCCTGCGATTCTACACATTTTGCAATGACTTATGCCAGGGTTAATATGATACGAGTGAGAATGAATAACAAAATCAATGGGGGCCCCCTGGAGGTCAAGTTTAGATAGCTGAATAGACTAATTGTTACGGAATCATGGGTCGCTCCCTTTCAAAAACTACCAATCTAAAAATAGTTAGTTGACATGACTAATTGAGTGACTGTCAGTGACTGACATAAGAGAAAAACTGCTCATACACAACCAAATTTCCAAATTGCACCTGATGTATTGTACTATTCTTAATCTCAATAGTAAGTTGAAATCTCGACTGAGTTCCTAAAAAAGAGTCCGGGGGCCCTAAGTGGCCGCTTATGTCGCCTATGCCTGGAACCACATCTCCTGCAAGAATGTGGTCCCATCATGGAGATAAAACACCTGAGAGATAAAACTACTATCTCTATGGTCACCACCAGCGGAACTTGCCCCAGCCTGGCCATGTTGTTGAGACCCTTTCTGATCAAAGGGTGACAGACATCGCACTCTGTCTGGATCCTATACTTACTGACGGGCCGCCCCCAGACGGTGAAGTTAGGCAACAACACATCTGCCACGCTGACCATCAACACGGGCGCCCCTCAGGGGTGTGTCCTTTGTCCCCTCCTGTACTCCCTGTTCAACCAAGACCGCGCACAACTCCAGCATCAAAAAGTTTCCCGACGACACGACGGTGGTAGGACTGATCACCGGCGACGATGAGGCAGCCTAGAGGGAGGAGGTCAGAGACTTGGCAGTCTGGTGCCAGGACAACAACCTCTCCCTTAACGTCAACAAGACAAAAGAGCTGATCATGGTCTAAATGAAATGGAGGGGCGATCACAACCCAATCCACATCGATGGGGCTGTAGTGGAGTGGGTTGAGAGCTTCGAGTTCCTCGGTGTCCACATCACTAAGGAATTAACATGGTCCACACACACCCACACAGTTGTGACGAGGGCACGAAAGCGCTTCTTCCCCCTCAGGAAGCTGAAAATACTTGCCCTCAGGTCCTCCAAAAGTTATATAGATGTACCATTGATAGCATTTTGACAGGCTGCATTACCTCTTGGTATGGCAGCTGTTGAGTACGGCCCAGTACAACCAGGACCTTTATACCAGGCGTGTCAGCAGAAGGCACAACATTTTTTCAAAGTCTCCAGCCACCCAAGCCATAGACTGTTCTCTCTGCTACCTATGCACCAAGTCTGGAACCAACAGGACCCTGAACAGCTTCCACACACAAGCCATAAGACTGATAAACAAGACTGATAAATAACTAATCAAATGGCTACCTTCATTGACCCTTCTTTGCATTAACTCTATGCACACACACTGGACTATACCCATACACTTACACATGCATACTGACGCCATGCACACACTCAGCACATACGCTGCCGCTACTGTCTATTATCTGTCCTGTTGCCTAGTCATTTTACCCCTATATGTACATACAGTAGCTACCTCAATTACCTCGTACCCCTGCACAGTGGAGGCTGCTGAGGGGAGGACGGCTCACAATAATTGCTGGAGCAGAGTGAATGGAATGGCATCAAATCAAATCATGTGTTTGATGTATTTGATACCATTCCACTAACTCCACTCCAGCCATTACCACATGCCCGTCCTCCCCAATTAAGGTGCCACCAACCTCCTGTGCGGTATACTTCCTGTATCTAGCCATGTTATTTTTACTCATTATTGTTATTTGTTATTCACTGTGTATTTATTCCTTGCGTCAATATTTCTATTTTTTATCTTTAACTCTGCATTGTTGGAAAAGGATCCCTAAGTGTCACGATCGTGTGGCGGATTAACGGACCAAAATGCAGCTTTTGGAAAATAAGCCATCTTCTTTTATTATAACACGAAGATGAACACGACACAAAAACACTTTAACAAAACGACCGTGAAGCTACAAACGTTGTGCACTAACATACAGGCTACTAACGTTCTTACATAGACAATTACCCACAACCAATGAGAGCCTATGGCTACCCTAAATAAGGCTCCCAATCAGAGACAACCGAAATCAGCTGTCTCTAATTGGGAACTCATTCAGGTAACCATAGACTCTCCTAGATAACTAACCAACATAGACAACACTAGACATATACACTCAACACAAAACCATCTACTACACCCCATAACCCCTTTACCAAATAAACACCCAAAACCAACAAAACATAAACATTACCCATGTCACACCCTGACCTAACTAAAATAATAAAGAAAACAAAGAATAATAAGGCCAGGGCGTGACACTAAGTAAGCATTTCACTGTTAGTCTACACCTGTTGTTTACGAAGCATTGATTTGATTTGATTTTCCAGTTCCAGTTCAAATTGCATTTGACACATATATTTGGCCCAGGTCTGGTCCTAACTACCATTCCCTTGCCAGTCACTGTCCGTTATCATTTATACCTGTCTGTCTTTCCTGTTATACATAATAAACTCAGCAAAAAAAAGAAATGTCCTCTCACTGTCAACTAAGTTTATTATTATGTGTAAATATTAGTATGAACATAACATGATTCAACAACTGAGACAAACTGAACAAGTTCCGCAGACATGTAACTAACAGAAATGGAATAATGTGTCCATGAACAAAGGGGGGGAGGTCAAAATCAAAAGTAACAGTCAGTATCTGGTGTGGCCACCAGCTGCATTATGTACTGCAATGCATCTCCTCATGGACTGCACCAGATTTGCCAGTTCTTGCTGTGAGATGTTACCCCACTCTTCCACCAAGGCACTTGCAAGTTCCCGGACATTTCTGGGGGGAATGGCCCTAGCCCTCACCCTCCATTCCAACCTGTTCAATGGGATTGAGATCCGGGCTCTTTGCTGGCCATGGCAGAACACTGACATTCCTGCAGGAAATCACGCACAGAACTAGCAGTACGGCTGGTGGCATTGTCATGCTGGAGGGTCACCCCTGGTGAGACACAATCGCGACTCGTCAGTGAAGAGCACTTTTTGCCAGTCCTGTCTGGTCCAGCGACGGTGGGTTTGTGCCCATAGGCGACGTTGTTGCCGGTGATTTGTCTGGTGAGGACCTGCCTTACAACAGGCCTACAAGTCCTCAGTCCAGCCTCTCTTTATTGCGGACAGTCTGAGCATTGATGGAGGAACTGTGCATTCCTTTTCTTTTCTTTTTTTTATCCCATTTTCTCCCCAATTTTCGTGGTATCCAATCGCTAGTAATTACTACCTTGTCTCATCGCTACAACTCCCGTACGGGCTCGGGAGAGACGAAGGTCGAAAGCCATGCGTCCTCCGAAGCACAACCCAACCAGCCGTACTGCTTCTTAACACAGCGCGCCTCCAACCCGGAAGCCAGCCGCACCAATGTGTCGGAGGAAACACCGTGTACCTGGCCCCCTTGGCTGGCGCGCACTGCGCCCGGCCCGCCACAGGAGTCGCTGGAGCGCGATGAGACAAGGATATCCCTACCGGCCAAACCCTCCCTACCCCGGACGACGCTATGCCAATTGTGCGTCGCCCCACGGACCTCCCGGTCGCGGCCGGCTGCGACAGAGCCTGGGCGCGAACCCAGAGACTCTGGTGGCGCAGTTAGCACTGTGATGCAGTGCCCTAGACCACTGCGCCACCCGGGAGGGAACTGTGCATTCCTGTTGTAACTCGGGCAGTTGTTGTTGCCATCCTGTACCTGTCCCGCAGGTGTGATGTTCGGATGTACCGATCCTGTGGAGGTGTTGTTACATGTGGTCTGCCACTACGAGGATGATCAGCTGTCCGTCCTGTCTCCCTGTAGCTCTGTCTTAGGCGTCTCACAGTACGGACATTGCAATGTATTGCCCTGGCCTAAGGCACGTTCACGCAGATGAGTAGGGACCCTGGGCAACTTTCTTTTGGTGTTTTTCAGAGTCAATAGAAAGGCCTCTGTAGTGTCCTAAGTTTTCAGGACTGTGACCTTAATTGCCTACCATCTGTAAGCTGTTAGTGTCTTAACAACCGTTCCACAGGTGCATGTTCATTAATTGTTTATGGTTCATTGAACAAGCATGGGAAACAGTTTAAACTCTTTACAATGAAGATCTGTGAGGTTGTTTGGATTTTTACGAATTATCTTTGAAAGACAGGGTCCTGAAAAAGGAACATTTATTTTTTTGCTGAGTTTATATTTATTCTGTCCTTTCATAACCACATAGGCCTACAATGAGTGTATACATTGTACCTTACTAGTCATACAGTGACACGGTGCAGTATCCCACATTTCAGAGAGTAACGCCTGACTACTTGGGACTTCCACTCACGCGGTCTCACACTTTTCTAACACTTGTGCTGTGTTATAGTTAGTTACAAAACGGTTTATTGTTCTCATGATTAACACTAAAATCGATTTTTTTAGCGTAGGTGATAAGATGCCTTCCTCAATTAGTGCAGCGTTATGATCGTGTCTGGTGGTTGCAGACCAAAAAGTCACACTTTCTCCTGAGAAGCCATGTGCCTACTCCGTAACGAATGTAGGAACGGGCATGACAGTTAGAGGCGCACCCATAAATAGGGCCTGCAGTCACCACCCAATCCATGAGCAATAGTCTACTGTCACCTCTTACCACAACTTAGTCAACAAGCGGTGACTTTATACACAGGGCATTGAATCAAGTTATTTCAGTTTTATTAGAATGGAGTACCAAAAAGCATCAGAGATTAATGGCGTCTGCAATGGAAAAATTGTTACAGAATATCTCAACGGGTTCAGTGAAAAATCCATAGAGGCAAAGAAAGCTGAATTGATGGGCAAGGAGGAGAAGTCCCACAAGGAGTCAGAGGATGTGTGCAAGATATCTGCCATTGAAGGAGCCTACGGCGTTGTACTTCGCGAACTGGGAGAAGACGTGGAACGTGAGGGTCTACTGCGTACACCATTACGGGCAGCCAAAGCAATGCAGTTCCTCACCAAAGGTTATCACGAGACAGTAAATGGTGAGAGCATTGACCGTCCTGCACAAATAGTTGTAAATGTATTTAATTATATCTAAAATATATGATAGATTGTGAGGTAGATTGTGATGTTCAAAGGACAAGGAGAACAATCTTAAAAGGTTCTGTTCTTTACAGTTTTATTATGCATTTAATGTGTGGTCTTATATATTTACACAAGCCTATTTAAAACTAATTTAGCCTTGCTCATTCCTCAGGCTGCATAGTCTTGATAAACTGTCCACACAGCTACAGTGCAAGTTGATATGTGTGCACGATTCATTTAGCTTTGGAGATATCAGACCTCCATTGTTATTTTAAACATTACTGGAAACAGCCATAGACACATACATCATTGGAAGCAACAAAGTGTAATTCAGATTTTGACTAGCTGTTCATTTTGAGTTTTCATTGTATTCATCAGGTCATATTCTATTTGCTGCAAAGAGCGTGGTCCATTACTTTACATTTTCCTCATGGCACCCAGTGTCTCTGCAAATTGAGATCGCAAGTAGAGAAAACTCATTCTGCATACAAAGCTGCCATCTGGAGTTGGGTAAAACAATTGTTCCACTTGTTTCTCTTACCTCGTCTTCCCCAGACATCCTGAACAATGCCATCTTTGACGAGAACCACAACGAGATGGTGATCGTGAAGGACATTGAAATGTTCTCTCTCTGTGAGCACCATCTCGTGCCCTTCTTTGGCAAGGTGAAAACCAATGATGTATGATGAAGCCATGAAGCAGTACATGCGTATTATTTGGACTTACATAGCATCAGTTTGGATCATTTGATACCTATAACCCATTCTGACACTCAGAACATCCCTTGTTTCATTTGTTGTTGTTGAAATCCTGCTAATGTCAATGGTATATGGGTAACAAATCAGACGTCCTCTGATTTTATTATTGAATTTGCTACTATGTGCTTTGTTTCAACACCAAAGGTTCACATTGGATATCTACCAAATAATAAAGTGGTTGGTCTGAGCAAGCTGGCAAGGTCAGTGATCATATTTAGTGGCTATCATATTCCCAAAGATATGCATGCAGGCACGTACGCACACACACAAGTGCACACATGAACGCACACACAGACATGTGCACGCATGCACACACACACACACACACATGCACGTTCTGAGTTACTTGGTACTGTACTAACTTCCCCTTTTATTGCTTCATTTATTTCAGGATTGTTGAAATGTTCAGCAGGAGGCTTCAAGGCGAGTATCCTTTGGTCCTTTCGGTATCACTATCACCGAGCAGCTTGCTGAGAGAGTCTGTGGGTTTGAGTGTATCTAGAGTATTAACCTCTGCTCTTTATGTTTGTTGTTCCCGCTACAGTGCAGGAACGCCTGACCAAGCAGATCGCTACAGCAATCTCAGAGGCATTAGAGCCTGCAGGCGTAGCAGTCGTCATTGAGGCAGCGTGAGTGTCTTTTTACTATGTACTACATGTCTGGTATTACATGTGAATTACATTGTATTGCTCCATATATTTCTATGCCCGAATGAATTGCAAACCCATGCTACACTAACTGTGTCAGGTATTATGCCATGGCTGACAGGAGGTTGTTAAGCCCGCTTTTGTTTTATGTGTTTTGGATCAATTCATTCAATGAATCGAAGAGTTGTTCTCAAGAGTGCACCAGTTGATCTGTTTTGAATTAGAACAACTGAGTTTGGACCATTGTATTGTGTGTTTCAGTCATATGTGCATGGTGATGAGGGGTGTGCAGAAGATGAACAGCAAGACCGTGACAAGCGCCATGCTGGGACTCTTCCAAGAGGATCCCAAGACCCGGGAGGAGTTCTTGGCTCTGATCAAAAACAACTGACCCACTTGGACCGTTGTTACCTCACCCTGTCTTTCCAAGCAAAAACAGCAATCTCTCCAGCTATCACCAAACATTGCCAGATTGTTTTCTTATTTTTCTCTTCTGCATCTCAGTCTTTCATTGATCTTAGCTAAGTATGTTCTGTCACGTAGGGGACTTTATCTTAGTTGGTTCCAATAAGGGTGCGAGGGTGGGGGGTGGGGGGGGGGACTCTTCATGGTGGGTAGCACTGCATTTGAAGGAATATTTTCCAACTATCTGTGAAAGTACCAAACCAGGGGTTGAAATACTATTTGAAATCTTTCAAATATTTTGAGCGCTTTTCTATAGTGCACCTGGAGTAAAGATCCGGGGTTTGCAGTTTGGGACAATTGCTAAAACTGATATATCAGGGAGTCATGATCAGGGATTAAAAACTATAAGGAACTTGATAACTTTATAAGTTATGTGTGGTCCTTGGATCGTTTCACATTAAGTGCTGCTGCCAAAGGCCCCTCTGTACCCACCTTCAGAGGAAACGCCTTACCGTTACTGTATCGCAAGTGCTTACATTGTTTAGATGTTTTCTTAGTATTTTGGCTGTATATTATGTACATGGTATTCTTAGAAACTTGAAGCTGAAATATGACCCTCATAACATTGACATTTGTTCTGTTTGAACTTAACTCTTGTGCTAGTAAGGGGTGTTAATATCTAGTTGTGCAATGGCTCAAGGTAATAATGATATAGGAGCATAACAATAACAATGGAAATGTTCTGTAAATGCCTCTAACCCAAATGTTGTATCACATGAGCATGATGATGCTGATGATTACTTGTCTCGTGTTTGGAAAAAGTTTCCCATCTAGTTAATGTTAAAAATGTTGATTTGTCAATCTTATGAGTTTGAACATTACATTTAGAAATAAATAAATATTTAACCTGCTTTAAAGTTGCTTTCTTGGTTTTGTAATTAAGATATTTGCTTTAGGACAAGAGTTGCCTCGATTTCCCGGATTCTATAAGCTGAATTAGTGCGGAGTGTGTTCATATTCATTAAATGCACATTTATATGTATTAAGTATTAACCTGGATGAACAGGTATTTTTTGTTGAATAAGATACAGGTACCTGTCAAAATAAAGGAAATCCTTGAGAAAATAAGGGATACAAAGTACTGCATACTGAAGGAAGGTACTTCCATACAGGTGTGATTCCTTAGTTAATTAAGCATCACATCATGCTTTGTAAAATAAAGAGGTTAAAATGATGTCACACAAGCAATTAACCAAAGTTGTATGGAGATGTATGCTCAATACAAAAGTGTAACCCATTCACTGCAACTCTGTCACAAAAAAAATGGAAAAGGCAATTACCCAAAAGAGAAAGGAATGAATTGGTTTGTCTGCCACCAATGAAAACCCATGCATGCCTTAATAAGATGACTAGTAAAAATAGTATAAGATATCACTTTCACTTAAAGTTGAAAGGGTTGACAACTATGCTGGATAAAATTCAAGATAGTTGGGAACAGATTTGACCATGGCATCAGGTTTATGAACCGATATTCAAAACAACAATTGAGGCATCAATCTGTTCTTTTCAATTTAAACTATTATATAGAATTCTATCCGCAAAATGAATGCTCAATATATGGGGCATTGAACAGTCAGCCCTGTGCAGATTCTGTCACTAGGAAACAGAATCAACAAATCATCTCTTTTGGTACTGTCCTTGAGTGGCTGGCTCTTTAGGAGTCAGGTCCAGGAATGGTTGGTAACCCCCTAAGGTCGATGTCTACACCCCTCGCGGAAATCAAATGAGCATAATACAAACATCCCCATAAAAATCTGTCAGTTTAAGCTAGAGATGTCTGTTTTGTTTTTGCTTTGGATGTGTCTAGGGCTGTGGTGGTCATGACATTTTGTCAGCCAGTGATTGTCCAGTTTATAACTGCCGATTTCCCAGTAATTGACTATTAATAACATACATTTAGCATCTCCTGGCATCCACGCATAGCCTACAAGCCACTGATGCAGACCTTCCGAACATCTACATTTTTAAAAGTTGAATAAATATTTCAAAAGAACAGAATAGCATACTCTGAGTTGTCCTTATGTTAGGCCCTGATCTGACTATGCCATATGGCTGTGGGCAACTCTCGTTCATTTAGCAAACAAGATTGGCTTAGAATGCCGGGGCATTATTTTATATCATTTTATAACACGAAGAACACAATTGAGCATAGCTGAATAAAAGTGTGCACATGCGGCTATTCTGTGTTGAGCGGTTAACAAACAAACAGGTACTCCTATATGATTAATTTAGAGTTATTAATGTAACTTTGGTTGTTCTACAAACATTGGGCTATGTGTTTTGATTTTTAATACATTGTAAGGCTGCATGATGCGACTCTAATGATGATTAGAAAAAAAGTCTCACATTTGTTAGCGGTATCCCCTTTGTGTGGCTGTAATGCCCCCTAAAAAAATCCATGCCATATGCAGCCAGTGGCTGTTGTGACCTTGGCCTAAATATAATAATTATAATTTCCTTCTCTGTGCTCCTAAGCACCTCTCACTCAAATGGCTCTCCATCACAAGATTGAGTCTTTCTCACAGGCTACAAGTGAAGACAGACACATCAGGGACACAAATGTGCATGTCCTTTTCCAATTCCGAGGCGCATATTGAAGATATTGGAAAAACTGTCCACATGTAATTTTCGTCAGCCAATAAGATAAGTAGACCGAATGAACAGCATAAGCACTAGCCCATGTTAATCTATTATCCTTGATAGTACAAAAGTTGACCTATTCTATTCTGTGCGAGAAATAAATATTCCAAACATAGTTAGAGACAGTTGATAGAGCCCAAATTATTACAACTGGCAGGTGGCTTAGTGGTTAGAGCATTGGACTACTAACTGAAAGGTTGCAAGATCGAATCCCAAAGCCGACAAGGTAAACATCTGTCGTTCTGCCCCTGAACAAGGCCTTTAACCCACGGTTCCTAGGCTGTCATTGAAAATAAGAATTTGTTCTTTACTGAATTGCCTAGTTAAATAAAGGGAGAAAAAAAACTTTAAGCAATGAGGCTGACGTAACAGATCAGAATGTTGATAAACTATGTCTATTTCGTCACATTATAAGCACAGAAATCCACACAAGGCAGTAGACTACAAGCGTGAATGTTCCATTAGCAGGAAAACACTGTTCTCAAAAGAGACTGCAAATGTGATTATGCATGTAATGCTTTTATTATAAAAGGTGCATTTTTATGGTGAAAATGATCTCCACAAAACTTTAAACTCACACGCTGCGTATGTAGGCCAGTTAGGCTCTACACCTGTTGTAAAGCAGATTAATGTGCTTAATTTTCAGAAGTTATTTGACCTTCTCCCATTCCTCACTGCTGCTGATCTCATGATTAGCCATTGACTACACGGACTTCCCCGCGACATTGTCTCAGATCGTGGGCCCCAGTTTGTAGCACGGTATTGGAAGGCCTTCTGTTCCCATCGGTGAGTCTCTCCTCGGGGTTCAAGCCTCAGTCGAATGGGCAAACTGAGCGAAGTTCCTCCGCTGCTTCGTCTCCGCTCATGCCAGCAACTGGAGCAAGTTCCTCATCTGGGTGGAGTAATAATCATAACACACTGCCAAACTCGTCTGCTGGACAGTCGCTGTTTGAGTGTCAGTTCGGGTTCGCCCCCCATTTCCTGAACAAGAGGCCGACGTGAGGGTGCCATCAGCCAAGGCGTTCATTGTTGTCGCCGCACCTGGATCAGAGTCCGATCCTCCTTGCTCCTCTGTCCCACACCAACATCAGGCAAACTGGCACCGAAGACCTCTTCGGCTCCTCCGACTGGGTCAACGGGTGTGTCTCGCAACCTGTGATCGTCCCTTAAAAGGTGGACTCGTGGAAGCTCACTCCTTGCGACAAAGGACCATTCAAGATCCTGAGTCGCATCAACCTATCGTCTCCAGCTTCCCAGGTCCGGGGGGGGGGGTACTGTCATGGCTCTTCCTGACATCAGAGACCACCATATAAACTTTTATTGGACTCAGGTGTGTCTTATTATTTCATTATTGTGTCCCTGTTAAAAGAGGTGTGTTTTCTGTGGTCCTTTGCATAAGCTTGAATTGTTTACCATGTGCGTTCGTTTCCTGAGTGAGTTTGAGACTTAGTGTTTGTTATTTTTTCATGTGTACTGTGACCCTGCCGCTACCGTATCAGTAAAGTATTATGTTTATTCTTAACCACCGATTCCTCGTCTGGTCTCTTCTCTGCACCTGGGTCCAACCTTACCACGTCACAGCAAGCTTCTGCCACAACATGGACCCAACAGAGATCCCCCAGATCCGGAATGTGATAGCCCACCAAGGATCACTGTTAGGACGTCAGCAAGAACAGCTCTCCCAAATCTCTGCAACCCTTCGGTCACTTGCAGAGTCCCTCCAACCACGGCACGCCCCCAACCCAGGAGGAGCCAATGCCCAGGTCTCTTCGCCCAGTGCTACAGACGTCGTTGTGGTTCCTCCAGGGAACCTGCGCCGGGAACCCAAGATCCCAGCCCTGAGCACTATGACAGCCACCCGGGAGGATGCAAGGGGTTCCTCACTCAGAGTTCTCTGGTGTTTGAGGTACAGTCCTCCTCGTTCCACACCGATCGGGCCATGATCGCCTACATCCCTCTCTACTCTCGGGCAAGGCCCTGACGTGGGCAACGGCGGTGTGGGAACAGCAGCCACCATCTTGCAGATCCATAGTAGCCTTCACTGCCAAGCTGCGACGAGTCTTCGACCACCCAGTCGGCGGACGAGAAGCGGCCAGCCGACAGTTCAACCTCCGCCAATGGGCCAGACCAGTGGTTGACTTCGCCATAGAGTTCCGCACCCTCGCCGCCTAGAGAGGGTGGAATACAGAGGCATTGGTTACCTCTTTTTTTTTAAGCCATGGGGCCAACTTTTATTATCCAACGATTTAAGACTGGGTGTAGTAGGCTACTGTCACCATAGCCTTGACCTGTCCAAAACCTTACAAATAAATATTTAGAGAATCTCTCCCATCCCTAAAAAAAGTCACCACACAAACGAGCTGAGTATCTGGACGTGTGTACAAAATATAAGTAATGCACAGTACAAATAAAAAATGACACAAGACCTAATGCACACAGTAAAAACAGAAACCGGTTAAGTAACAGAGTAGACTACAAAGGCTGTGTTTACACAGGCAGCCCAATTCAGATTTTTTTTTCTACACTAATTTGGTCTTTTGACCAATCACATCAGATATTTTCTAATCAGTTATTATCCAAACAGGTCTGGACAGGGTTGATGTTTACATATGGGGTCTTAATATTATTGCAATATCGTATTGTAAATAACCTTTAGTATAGGCCTAAACAGTACCAAAGGGGGAAAAAAGTGACATGCTGGGAGAATGACCATGGTTTAGTTTCCTCCAAATTATTGATCAGTCATAATTCACTAACGGAACCGTTAACATGATAACCTATAGCAAGACGCGTGGTCAAATTATGAAAATGTAGAAAGCGTCAATCAATAAAAAAGTGCAAAGGATCACACGTTAAGCAAATACTATTGCTTTATAAAGGAATAAATTGTCAATCAAAATGTAGCCTAAAGAGTCCTTCGTATTGTAGCCTACATTATATTGGACAGTGGCCTTGCGCATGCTTACAGAAGCGATGTGCATTTATGCATCCGTTTGGACATCTTCTGCACTTTGACAAATGGAAAACGCTTGAAGATTCACAGAATATAATACAATTTCAAAAGACTGCATTATAATACCACTGTATTCTTTTTTATATCTGATACAGCAACTGAAATCGACAATTCACCCACTGCCCACCGTTCATTCTGGCTAGATCTAAAAAGGTACAGGGGGAACATTAGGCCGACACATTATACCTTTGCCATACACTTGTCATGCACCGCAGCCTTCTACTGCGACTCAATCATTGTCTGTTCCATGTATCCCCAATACATTTGGAACTCAGTTTAAATTCTGCTACTACAGTCCGTGGCCTTTCTGTAGCCTACAATGCTTTCGAATATTTGATTTTGCGCTGGCATTTGACAGGAGAACCCTTTTTCCTCATTCTGGATGATAACTCTTCATTAATATCTTTATTTCTATTTGCCCATTTTATTCAGAGCTGGACGCGATCTTGGACTGTGGCATCCGACCACAGTGCCAATAGGCACTTGGCTTCTAATGAAGACCATGATCTTAATTCTGGAGGAATTGTAGAAGTACTGTTGTCTATGATTACTTACTACCTCAACTGGCCAGTGTGATTTTTTTGAGAGTCCAGGACAAGCATAATGTCGGCCAAATGTATATGCTTTCGTTGTCAGTATTCGTACGAGATGCACCTTTGACTACCTCCAGAGGTGGTCAGGAAGCTCTAATCACAATCAGATCACAATTAGTATTTTGATTGTCTACACATGTGGGCACAATCGGAATGTGGGCAAGAACACAACTAAGTATAAACGGGGCAAAAAAAACACCTGTGAGATGGTAAGTCACCAGCATTGAATTCATAGAAATAAACACTTTAAAAAAAATCCTACCTGAACTACAAAGTCCTACGTTGCAGAAGTTACATTGTATCTAACAAAAGTGGTGCCACCTTATTAACTGCACAGTCTTGAAAGAAAAGGACTGAAGGTTCCAAGGAAGGAGACACTTCACATGTAGCAATTCAAAACACAGAGTCGATGGCAATAATATTGTTTTAAATGGACGTGAGGAAATGAAAGGAGAAAAGTAAGTGAGAAAACAGATTTAGGATAGGAAATAAGAAAAAGGGAGTTGGATAGGAAAAGAAAATATGAAATGAAATTAAGCGAGAAAAGACAGTCAAAGATGAAAGGGATAGATGGATAGGTAGATATTCTCTGGCTGGTGACCGGCAGGTGACGGTGGGTAACTGGCAGGTGAGTGGCAGATGCGCCAGCTGATCAGCAGATGGGGCGGGTGACTGGCAAATGCGGCAGGTGACCGGCAACACCGATACCATAAGGAGATCAGGATGCCTTTCCCCTATGGGGACAAACTGAAGAACCCTATATGGTTATACTTACACTCTTACAAAAAAAGGTGCCATGTATACTGAACAAAAATATAAAAGCGCAACAATTTCAAAGACTTTACTGAGTTACAGTTCATAAAGAAATAGTCAATTTAAATAAATAAATTAGGCCGCAATCTATTGATTTCACATGACTGGAAATACAGATATGCATTCGTTGGTCACAGATACCTTCAAAAACGAAAAGGTAGGGAGGTGGATCAGAAAACCAGTCTGTATCTGGCGCGACCACCATTTGCCTCATGCAGCACAACACATCTTCATATAGAGTTGATCAGGCTGTTGATTGTGGCCTGTGTAATGTTGTCCCACTCCTCTTCAATGGCTGTGCGAAGTTGCTGGATATTGAAACACGCAGTCGTACACGTCGAGCCAGAATATCCCAATGGGTGACATGTCTGGTAAGTATGCAGGCCATAGAAGAACTGGGACATTTTCAGCTTCCAAGAATTGTTGCACAGATCCTTGCGACATGCTGAGATATTGCTGAAACATGAGATGCTGGCAGCAGATGAATGGCACAACAATGGGCCTCAGGATCTCGTCACTTTATCTCTGTGCATTCAAATTGTCATCGATAAAATGCAATTGTGTTCGTTGTCCATAGCTTATGCCTGCCCATACTATAACCCCCACCACCACCATGTGGCACACTGTTCACAACGTTGACATCAGCAAACTGCTCGCCCACACAACGCCATACACGTGGACTGTGGTTGTGAGGCCGGTTGGACATACTGCCAAATTCTCTAAAACAACGTTGGAGGCGACTTATGGTAGAGAAATTAACATTAAATTCTCTGGCAACAGCTCTGGTGGACATTGCCAATTGCAGGCTCCTTCAAAACTTGACACATCTGTGGCATTGTCTTCTGTGACAAAACGGCACATTTTAGACTGGCCTTTTATTGTCCCCAGCACAAGATGCACCTGTGTTAATGATCATGCTGTTTAATCAACTTCTTGATATGCCACACCTGTCAGGTGGATGGATCATCTCGGCAAAGGAGAAATGCCCACTAACAAATGGGTAAAAACATTTGTGCACAAAATTAGAGAGAAATAAGCTTTTTGTACATATGGAACATTTCTGAGATATTTTATTTCAGTTCATGAAACATGGGACCAACCATAGGCGGAAATCCCAGGGGGGACGGGGGGGACACGACCCCCCCATCTTGGGAAAAAGATGATTTGTCCCCCCCAATATATCACTGTAAACATAACTATGTAATTTCAATAATATTAATAATACGCAATGAAAGCACTTGTGCTGATTATAGACACTTAATAGCGCATTTAAATTTCAAAAGATTGCGACCCCCCCCGCCCTTTGCCTCACAATGGTTTGATCCACTGCCAGTTCTTTAGCTGGCAAGGTAAAAAAGGGTTCGTATCTACTGTCCGAAAGGGACATGTACGTAACTGACGTGAGGTTAATTCAGTCAATCCATAGCAGGTCCATAGCAATGTTATTTATTTATTTTTATGTTGGCAGGGTTCACACACTAGTTGAATTTGCAGAGCTAGCGCGCAAACTAAAGCAAACATTAACTATCTGTCACGTTCCTGACCTATTTATGTTAGTTTTTGTGTGTTAGTTGGTCAGGACGTGAGGTTGGGTGGGCAATTCTATGTTATCTGTTTCTATGTTGGTTTTGGTTTGCCTGGTATGGCTCTTGATTAGAGGCAGGTGGTTTGCGTTTGCCTCTAATTAAGAGTCATATTTAGGTAGGGCATTCTCACTGTTTGTTTGTGGGTGATTGTCTCCTGTGTCAGTATGTTTGTTCGTACCACACTGGACTGTAGCGTTTGTTTGTTTCGTTTTCGTTTCGATGTCGTCTGTTTCCTGTACGTAAGTTTATGTTTAGTTATGTAAGTTTATGTTCAGGTTTCGTCAACGTCGTTTTGTTATTTTGTAGTTTGGAAAGTGTTTGTTTCGTTTCGTGTTTTGCCATCAGCATTGTTAAATAAAAGATGGCTTATTTCCCAAAGCCTGCGTTTTGGTCTTCAGATCCCTCTCTCCTCACCTCATCCGAGGATGAGGAGAGCGTCACTCGTTACAGAATCACCCACCAACAAGCTAAGACCAAGCGGCAAAGGAACACGAAACGGAGTAAGGGACAGGAGAGAAAGGAGCAATGGACATGGGACGATGTTTTGGATGGAAAGGGTTGCTACACTTGGGAGGAGATCCTGGCTGGGAGGGATCGCCTCCCATGGGAACAGGTGGAGGCATTGAGGAGAGCAGAGGCTACCTGGGAGAGGAACCGGAGCTATGAGGGAACGCGTCTGGCACGGAAGCCAAAAAAGCCCGTGAGTAATTCCCAAAAATTTCTTGGGGGGGGGCTAGGAGATAGTGGGCCAAGGGCAGGTAGGAGACCTGCGCCCACTTCCCAGGCTTACCGTGGAGAGCGGGAGTACGGGCAGGCGCCGTGTTACGCAGTAGAGCGCACGGTGTCTCCTGTACGAGTGCATAGCCCAGTGCGGGTTATTCCACCTCCCCACACTGGTAGGGCTAGATTGAGTATTGAGCCAGGTGTCATGAGGCCGGCTCAACGCGTCTGGTCTCCAGTGCGTCTCCTCGGGCCGGCATACATGGCACCTGCCTTACGCATGGTTTCCCCGGTTCGCCTACATAGCCCGGTGCGGGTTATTCCACCTCCCCGCACTGGTCGGGCAACCGGGAGTATTCAACCAGGTAAGGTTGGGCAAGCTCAATGCTCAAGAGTGCCAGTACGCCTCCACGGTCCGGTATTTCCGGCACCACCTCCCCGCCCCAGCCTAGTACCTACAGTGTATACACTACGCACTAGGCTACCAGTGCGTATCCTGAGCCCTGTTCCTCCTCCACGCACTCTCCCTGTAGTGCGTGTATCTAGCCCGGTGCCTCCAGTTCCGGCCCCACGCACTAAGCTACCAGTGCGTCTCCAGAGCCCTGAACCCACTGTATCTTCTCCCCCTACTAATCCTGATGTGCTTGTCCTCAGCCCGGCGTCACCAGTGCCGGTACCACGCATCAGGGATAGAGTAGGCTTTGAGAATACAGTGTGCCCTGTCCCTGCTCCCCGCACTAGTAGGAAGGTGCTTGTCATTAGCACGGTGCCTCCAGTTCCGGCACCACGCACCAGGTCTACAGTGTGCCATATCCGGCCAGAGCCATCCGTCTCCCCAGCGCCATCTGAGCCATCCGTCTCCCCAGCGCCATCTGAGCCATCCGTCTCCCCAGCGCCATCTGAGCCATCCGTCTCCCCAGCGCCGTCTGAGCCATCCGTCTCCCCAGCGCCGTCTGAGCCATCCGTCTGCCAGGAGCCTGCAAAGCCGCCCGTCTGCCATGAGCCTGCAAAGCCGCCCGTCTGCCATGAGCCTACAGAGCCGTCAGCCAGACAGGAGCCGCTAGAGCCATCAGCCAGACAGGAGCCGCTAGAGCCGTCAGCCAGACAGGATCTGCCAGAGCCGCCAACCAGACAGGATCTGCCAGAGCCGCCAACCAGACAGGATCTGCCAGAGCCGCCAACCAGACAGGATCTGCCAGAGCCGCCAACCAGACAGGATCTGCCAGAGCCGCCAACCAGACAGGATCTGCCAGAGCCGCCAACCAGACAGGATCTGCCAGAGCCGCCAACCAGACAGGATCTGCCAGAGCCGCCAGCGAGCCATGAGCAGCCAGAGCCGCCAGCGAGCCATGAGCAGCCAGAGCCGTCAGAGCGCCATGAGCAGCCAGAGCCGTCAGAGCGCCATGAGCGTCGAGAGCCGTCAGAGCGCCATGAGCGTCGAGAGCCGTCAGCCTGCCATGAGCGTCGAGAGCCGTCAGCCTGCCATGAGCGTCGAGAGCCGTCAGCCAGCCATGAGCGTCGAGATTCGTCAGTCAGCCATGAGCTGACCTTCAGCCTGAAAAGGCTAGATACCCAGAACTGCCCATCAGTCCAGAGCTGTCTCTCTGTCCGGAGCTGCCTTTCAGTCCGGAGTTGCCCCTCTATCCTGATCTCCCTCTCTATCTTTATCTACTTCTATATTCTTATCTATCCCTCTGTCTTGATTTATCTCTCTGTCCCGGTGTTGTCATTATTAGATGTGTTATTAAGAGGATTTTGTGGGGGAAGAAAGAGGGTGGACATGCTTGGAGGGAGGAGGCTAGGATGGATTATGGTGGGGTGGGAACCGCGCCCGGAGCCTGAGCCACCACCGTGGTTAGATGCCCACCCAGACCCTCCCCTAGACTTTGTGCTGGTGCGTCCGGAGTTCGCACCTTGTGGGGGGGGTACTGTCACGTTCCTGACCTATTTATGTTAGTTTTTGTGTGTTAGTTGGTCAGGACGTGAGGTTGGGTGGGCATTCTATGTTATCTGTTTCTATGTTGGTTTTGGTTTGCCTGGTATGGCTCTTGATTAGAGGCAGGTGGTTTGCGTTTGCCTCTAATTAAGAGTCATATTTAGGTAGGGCATTCTCACTGTTTGTTTGTGGGTGATTGTCTCCTGTGTCAGTATGTTTGTTCGTACCACACTGGACTGTAGCGTTTGTTTGTTTCGTTTTCGTTTCGATGTCGTCTGTTTCCTGTACGTAAGTTTATGTTTAGTTATGTAAGTTTATGTTCAGGTTTCGTCAACGTCGTTTTGTTATTTTGTAGTTTGGAAAGTGTTTGTTTCGTTTCGTGTTTTGCCATCAGCATTGTTAAATAAAAGATGGCTTATTTCCCAAAGCCTGCGTTTTGGTCTTCAGATCCCTCTCTCCTCACCTCATCCGAGGATGAGGAGAGCGTCACTCGTTACACTATCAAGCTAGCTAGTACCTATTCCATTTATGTGGCGTCGTCAAAGATGGAATCTTTGCTATCGTCAGTTTATTCCAAGATCAGCATGCAGCTGTAGTGCTTCGACGTCCCTGTGATAAGGTTAGCAATAAACTGAAGTCCAAACTGAACAGAACAGAACTACACTCTCTTCTACCATTGTCTTAAATATATATAATGGTCTCGTTGCAAAAGATAAATTGTCGCTAGTGAACTTTTTTTATTTTATTTTATTTCACCTTTATTTAACCAGGCAGCAAAGATTATAGCAAACACACAGAAACGGAATTGGTGCTCGCTAGCTTTACAAATTCAGCTATTGTTGGAAGCCAGCCAATATGAAACAAACTATTTAAATTACAAAAGGTTGCAGCATGTGTTGTGTAAATGTGTGTGTGTGCAGCTAGGCCAGCCAGCCAGCCAGGTAGAAAAATGGCAGAAAAAAGTAAGAAGACGGACATCAGAGTATTTGTCAGTACACCAAAACGCATAGTAAGAACTCTAGTATCCTAATATCTCAAAGACTAGTTGATAAAATGTTCATAAGAAAGAAGTAAAATGCTAATGGAAATGTTTCACAATGATGTCATTAGGCAGAGCAGGCAACAGATGGCACACAGACAGCAGAGCTGGGGACAGATATGCAGGGACAGATTGGCAGACAGGGAGTCTCAGGTAAGTTTGTTGAGTCTTTGTTTGGCAACATTATGAAAGGTTCTCAATTTTTTTGACTTGTAAAATAGGGACATAATTGGAAAATGCCATGGATACCCCCACTCTCAACTTAAACTGGTGACTAAACTAAGATTTGTTTACGGCAATGGTATTGCTGTTGTGATTAATTGTGTAGTTTTGGGTACCGGTAGTTAGGAGTACGGCAAACACCTTATTTATTTTCTAGGAGACAGACTGAGTCAGTTAGGGTGGTGAAAGGGAAAGAGCCAGGGAGAGAGACTTCAGAGGACAGTGTCACAGCCACGGCAGGACCAAGTGTCACCCTTGTTGCCAGCAGCACCAGTATAGGGGACAGTGGCACAGCATTGTCCAGTTACCACAGTGATGGCACAAAACCATATCAGCCACACCCACAATTTATAGAACCGCAAACTCTTGCCAACAGAGTGTTGACGTTTCAAGAGAGATGGTTTCGCGATTTCCCCTGGCTACATTATAATCCATCAATAAAAGGAGTGTTGTGTTTTCACTGTAGCCAAGGGTTTTCAAGCCAGCCATCTTTTGGCCAAAGAGCTGATGCTGCCTTCGTTAGTGCAGGATTTAGGAACTGGAGAAAAGGCATTAAAAAATTCACAGCACATCAAAATTGCCAAACCCACCGCCACTTTGTAATTGTAACAGCACACCAGCTAAATCCAATCAGTGTCCAGTTATGTCCAGCGCGTGGGGTAAACAGCAGGATGACGCAAGGCATTGCTTGATGAAAATTGTTAGTTCGGTGCGGCATGTAGTAAGACAGGGACAAGCCTTTAGAGGCCACACGGATGACAGTGGGAATTTATACCAGATTTTGAAATTTAGGGCAGAAGAGGATGATCCCATTTTACTGAAGTGGTTAACAGAGCGTACCACAATGTACACAGGCCCCAAAGCACAGAATGAAATTCTGAACATCATGGCCAATAGTCATTCGAGGCATTGCAGCTGAGATTAGGTCTCTTCCGATTGTACAATTTTCATTAATTGTTGATGGTACTCAAGATGTCTCTGGTGCTGAACAGGAGAATGTCTGTCTGCGTTATGTTGACCATGACCTTGTCCCTCACAAGGAGTTTATTGGGCTATACAGGGTGTCGGAGACAACAGGCGAGGGCATTGCGAAAGTGCCAACTGATGTGTTGTTGAGGAAACCCGCAAACATATGCTCGGTTCTTTTGTTCAGTAGTGTGTATAGCAGTGGTTCTCAACCTTTTTGGGGTACTGGAACCCCTGCATATTTTGAGGCAAGGCAGGCAAGGTTTTGAGCGGTCCTCAGGGACCTCCACCCCCTTTATATTATATGTAAACTTACTGGAAACCTTGTGGTACTGACTACATTCATTACACTTTTTTATTTCACGGACCCCTTGCAATTAGTCCATGGATCCCTGTTTGAGAACCCATGGTGTAATTGATAGTTGTTCTTTTGTTTAGTAGATTTTAGTACACTTACAAATTATTTATTTCGTGTTATTTTATTTAAAATTGCATACTTTGTGCGACATACTTGTCCATAGCTGCTGTTTGAAGAGTTGAGACACTGACTGAAGGATATTTTGGTTGATTTATTTGGGTTTTTCATTGAAGTAGTTATTTTGCTTTTAGAACTGTTCTTATTTTAAGCTTTTTGTTCTTGCAAAGATATTGAAGACTCAGGCCAGGTGGACATATTTAATGACTATATAAATGTATCAGAAAAAGTCAAATTAAAAAGTCAATTCAATACGGAGACCAACTTTGTGATGGTTCTCAATGGAGATTATTTTAGATGTGATCACACCATGTTCATTGTATTTATGAAAACTACACCCATACAGTGTACAGTACCATTGTCACCTACTGACCTTTCTTGATATTGCTGGTTGTAAGTACGAATACCTGCATACATACTTGACTGGTAAGGAGCACTGCTATAACTATTATTAGTAGTAGAATTATAATGATTTAAACATTTGAACAAGTTGGGAAAACCCTTCAGTTAACTACTGTACCTATCAATTATCCAGTTGTAGGAATTATGGTTCCTCAATATACATTTAACAACGTATGCTATGTGTTACAGCACTACTTTTGGTGTCCCCCTCAGGAATTGCTCTTGAGAAAATTTAATGTAATTTTCCCCTCCAAGGTTGATCTCAGATTTTCGCCCCTGGGACCAACGCTTATATTTTTGTTCAGTATAAGTTGGGAGTCATTTTACAGCTTGCATTGATGGTAGTTCCTATAACTAAATAGATTACAAAATTTAAAAAAATGACTACATGATAGCAGTTTGTCGGACGGCGAACTCTTTCGAGCTGTCACCAGCTGTGTTCAGTGTCTTAGATGCGGAGAATGTGATTGGCAGATGTGATCAGCAGAGACGGTCCCTGGATGCGAAAGTGGGATGGGCAGGGGCAAAACATGAATATTCATGAGTCTTGATATAGAACTCGCCGGGTGATTGGTTGAGCCTTCTTGAGTGTGACGTCACATAGATGCTCTACAGAGACGTCTTTTTTAGCTAGATCGTGCCGCTACCATGAGCAGTTAGCGCCAAACAAACGACTTGGAAAACTCAGCTTCAGCTTGATCACTAAATTAATTGGGAAATAAATTAAAGCATCACCATCTAGCAACCAATATATTTCTGTTTTAATGTCTGATCATTCAAAAAAATGGCCCACAAATTGTTATTTTTTACTTTTCCACAAACGGTCTGGTATGCGTTGCTTGATATGAGCAAGTTAGTGCGTCCACGATTAGTTGGTGGCTACTGCCTGGCCAGTGATCTAGCTAGCTATTTTTCAGTAATTAGCTATCATCCTCAACGTGGTGGTCAGTGGATAAACTATTATTGTCTTAAAACGAACTTGTCACCAGATATTCTTGCCCGTGGTGTAATCATTTCTAACAAGTTGAATAATGTAGCCTGTGTGCCCATGAGCTCCCAAGTGTTGATAGCTGTGTCTTTTGGTATCCACAATTACTTAGCTAGCTAACTAGTTGACTACTACATGGCCAGTGTGAACCAGAATGCTAGCTAGCCAGCTACATTTCAGGCAGTAGCTATCCTTCTATATGGTTACTGGATAAAGTAGTTTATGAGTTGAACATACAGAACCTATCAAATGTTTGGACACACCTACTCATTCAAGGGTTTTTCTTAATTTTTTACTATTTTCTACATTGTAGAATAAATCAATGAAATAATAATCACTAACATGGAATCATGCAGTAACCAAAAAAAGTGTTAAACAAATCTAAATATATTTTATACTTTAGATTCTTCAAAGTTGCCACCCTTCGCCTTTGACAGCTTAGCACACTCTTGGCATTCTCTCAACCAGCTTCATGAGGAATGCTTTTCCAACAGTCTTGAAGGAGTTCCCAAATATGCTGAGCACTTGTTGGCTGCTTTTCCTTCACTCTTCGGTCCAACTCATCCAAAACCATCACAGTTGGGTCGAGGTCAGATGATTGTGGAGGCCAGGTCATCTGATGCAGCATTCCATCATTCTCCTTCTTGGTCAAATTGCCTTACACAGCCTGGAGGTGTGTTGGGTCATTGTCCTGTTGAAAAACAAAATGATAGTCCCACTAAGCGCAAACCAAATGGGATGGTGTATTGCTGCAGAATGCCATGGTAGCCATACTGGTTAAGTGTGCATTGAGTTCTAAATAAATCACAGTCAGTGTGACCAGCAAAGCACCCCCACACCATCATACCACCTCCTCCATGCTTCACGGTGGGAACCATTCATGCGGAGATGATCCATTCACCTGCTGATGATTGTCATGCTAGTCCCACTAAACCCAAACCAGATGGGGTGGCGTATTCCTGCTGTAGCCATGCTGGTTAAATGTGCCTTGAATTCTAAATAAATCACTGACAGTGTCACCAGCAAAGCACCCCCACACCTCCTCCTCCATGCTTCACGGTGGGAACACATGTGGAGATAATCCGTTCACCTTCTCTGCGTCTCACAAAGACATGGAGGTTGGAACCAAAAGTCTGAAATTTGGACTCATCAGACCAAAGGACAGATTTCCACCGGTCTAATGTCCATTGCTCGTGTTTCTTGGCCCAAGCAAGTCTCTTCATCTTATTGATGTCCTTTAGTAGTGGTTTCTTTGCAGAAATTTGACCATGAAGGCCTGAGTCATGCAGTCTCCTCTGAACAGTTGATGTTGAGATGTGTCTTATTTGAACTCTGTGAAGCATTTATTTGGGCTGCAATCTAAGGTGCAGTTTACTCTAAATGAACTTATCCTCTGCAGCAGTGAGTCTTCCTTTCCTTGTGAGAGCCAGTTTCATCATAATGATTAATGCGACAGCATTTGAAGAAATTGATTGACTGACCTTCATGTCTTCAAATAGGGCCATCTTCTGTATACCACTCCTACCTTGTCACAACACAACTGATTGGCTCAAACGCATTAAGAAGGAAAGAAATTCCACAAATTAACTTTAGGCACACCTGTTAATTGAAATGCATTCCAGGTGACTACCTCAAAGCTGGTTGAGAGAATGCCAAGTGTGTAAAGCTGTTATCAAGGCAAAAGGTTGCTACTATTTAGATTTGTTTAACACTTTTTTTGGTTACTACATGATTCCATATGTGTTATTTCAGAGTTTTGATATCTTCACTTTTATTCTTCAATGTATAAAATAGTAAAAAAAAGCATGCTGAAGTTGCAAAGTCGATATCCACGTTTATAAAACACAGGGCATCCACAGTTATTGTTATTTGTGGTCGTAAACATTATTTTGAGCTAATTCTATGAGGGGGGAGAGTGTGCCATTTTTTTCATGTGAAAATATTTGTAACATTGGGGAGGAGAGTGCATTTTCTTTAGGACACCATGACACCTTGTTTTTTTTAAACTGTGCTTTAATGTACAGGGATAGGTATGTGGACTGTGCTTAATGTTGGTGCTGGAGATATGTTTGTGCCGCTCTCACCACATCCCTGTATCCCATACAGGTGTGTGCATTCAATTATTTTGGCACCATTGGGCTACCGACAACAATAAATCCAACATTTTTAATATTAGCACTGCAAGCTGAGCAAGAGAAGCAGATCGTGTCCTAAAATATGGGATAATAAAAAACTACCCATACTAGCTGGGATCAAAGTATTATATAAATTTTTTGAAACAGTATGCATTTCATTGGTGGTGGCTAAGGTGAGTTACCCAAAACATAATGTAAAGCACTTAGAGGCCCGATGGAAAGCGCTTTAAATAAATGCAATGCATCCATTCATTCATTTTTTACAGCAGACAGTACAAAAAAGTTAAATGGAGTTAAATGGACACAATGATACCTCTGTGTTCTGACAGCTTGATACATATGTGTACAGGAAAAGCATAAAAAAAAAAAAGCTTTAAAAAAAGAACATACTTTTGAAGGCAAATAAATTCTAACTGAAGGGCGTTGTTGACCTGGGTATTGTGCTCCTTTGGTAGTAAAGCTGCCCTCCAACTCCATTGGACGACAGCAGGAGAGAGACAAAACCGCTCAAGAGCCCTCAACTAAAAATAGGGTCCTCATTTGTCCATTTCGGTCCTTCAGTCATTTTCCCCTTCTTATGACCTCTCTGTCATTCGTTCTGGTTTGTATTCAGGAGTGTATTCATTAGACACCAAATGGAAGAAAAACAGTCTGAAACAGGGTGGGGCTACCTGATCTTGTCCGATTAAAAAAAAAGACGCTTTTTTTTGTTTCGACATGTTTTCAGACATTTTCTGTTGCATGCCCTAATGAAAATGACCCAGGTGTTGTTGGACGTTCCCATCTCTCTCACGTGATGAGGCAGCAGTTGATACAGCGCGGCCCCAGTCTTCTCTTCAGGGCGCCCTTCTTCCTTTTGGGGGTCAGGATAGCGATGATGGCCTCATCAAACACAGTTTTCAGTCCTTTCTGGGTGAGAGCCGAGCATTCCACGTAGACACACGCGCCAATCTGTAAGAGGAAGGGAGGGAAGGGCCAGGCTATCACTCAAAAAACTATCAAGGAAAGGGTTAACCTCATCCCCAGGTTAGCTTAGGGAGGAAGTCTGCTGTTAGTCTAATAACAAGGCTCAAAATCAACAAAATGCCCCAAACCGAAGAGATCCAAAGTTCATCATAACGGTCATAAACAATTAGTTTGATGAGGGACAACCCATCTGTGTAGAGTAGGGTAAACCAACTACCGCGTGGCCCATTTACAATCTCAATTCCTTCTGGAACCCTCTGCTGGCTCCACAGTGATTACGTACCTCCTTGGCTAGCTTCTGGCCCTGCTCTGTGGTGATGGGCTTCTCCTTCATGTCATTCAGTTTGGAAATGGTCTTGGGGTCGTCACGAAGGTCAATCTGAAACAGGGAGCGATAACGCAACACTTCCTGTCAGCACAGACAATCAGCAAGGCAGCCAATAGGCTGCTTCTTAAGAAACTTCTTCAGTTGGAGCAAACAACTTGTTCATTTAACCATCTTCCCCATTTTCAAAAAGAGCAACTTGGGTCAGACTTCTGTAAGAAGTACTCCTCCTCTGTTTCACCATTCTTCAGCGGAGTAGAGAAAGATAAACTCCTAGAGAAATGTGGCACATTAGTACCAGTGCAGAATTTCCAAACACAAACACTGTTTCTCTATTTTTATTATTTCATATGTTCTTGTGGGTTTGAATTTAACTTCAACCACGAGACATTAGTACCTGTATTTACTTGTATTTAAAATGTAGAGCTGACACACAGTGTCTGCTCGACCACGCGGTTCCTCTCTTACTACCACCCAAATAAAACAAATTGATACCGGCCTGATAATTGATAATTGATACCGGCCAAACTGATACCGGCCTACGCCCACTGATACCTGTAACAAATTCTTTATCGAGACAAATTAATTAACACATCTGTGGTTGTGTTTGATTTGTGGCGCTGGTCTGTCTGAATGGATTTGGGCCCGCATCGGTATGCAGTGTGAGTTATGGTTGGACTGATAAAAGAGCGGTGACTATCAGCTGACAGAAGGATAAATCACACGCCCACTCCACTAACCTCACCAGCACCACCAATATGCCCATGTTCTATTTCTGGCGGCGGATGGACACCCACAAGTGTGGTTTGAAAAGTGTCTGGACTGATCTCTTGGAAAGTATCAGAGAGCTGTGGCACTAAATAGAAGTAACTAATACCAAAAAGCTAAAAATGTTCGATTTGCTGTTAACATTTTTTTTTTCGGATTCGAAAATATCCACCTATATTTCTTTGTGCGTGTTCACAAATGGTCTTAAGAATAAAAGAAAAACAGAGAGCACAGCACATTTAAGTGGAGGTTCAGCTTTATAAAATCACCCCCTCCCCTGTCAATGTCAAGTAGTGTGAGCATGAGTAGGGTGGATGTGGATAGAGCATGCCAGGCTCTCTGTGAAACTCAGCATGTGGAATGGCTAGGACACAGTATAGATACACGGTTTGGGTGTGGTGGTTGTAGCTCTTTAGGCTCACCTGAGTGCCTATGAGGAGGTATGGGACACTGGGGGCATACTCCTGCAGCTCGGTGACCCACTCTTCCCTCACATTCTGGAAACTGGCCGGGTTGACTACGGAGTAGCAGATCAGGAAGACGTCGGTCATGGGGTACGACAAAGGCCTCAAGCGGTCATAGTCCTCCTGGAAAAAGTTAAGGGAGGGTAATATATAAAAGAGTGACACACACACACACACACACACACACACACACACGAGTGTAAGAGAGACATACAGGAGAGAGAGACACACACACACAGGAGAGAGAGAGAGAGACAGAATAGAGAGAGAGAGACAGGAGAGAGAGGCAGGAGAGACACACACACACACAGGGGAGAGAGAAAGACACACACACACACACGAGTAAGAGAGACACACGAGAGAGAGAGAGAGACACGGGAGAGGCACACAGGAGAGACAGACACATAGGAGAGAGAGCGGCATTAGGGGAGGGGAACAGGAGACACGGGGGAGAAAGAGAGCAACAGCCTTCCTTAGATCCTATCCACCAAGAGACGACCAGATCGTCCGAATTATTATTCATGAAATATTCAACCGGATGGAAAATGAGCTCCAAATGCAACCATCCTTATACTCCTCCTCACTGATGCAGAGGAGAGCAAACGTACACTGTGCTTATCTACTAGACTCCACCATGCACTGCCAAGCAACCAGGCTGTTTTATGGAAAATAGTGAATACTTTTATATGAAGGGAGTGATCAGCATAAATGTTTTTTAAAGAACGGAGCGGATGTGCAGATTTCTACAGATGACCAACCTCCGACTGCTTATTTTATTGCCGTCACTCTGACTGGGGCTATTGGGCATAATTTCACATTAGCAGTACTCTACAGGAAGTATTGCGGAAGGCATCAGGCAAAATTGCCATCTCCGATAGGCCTCCGTTTATTGTGTGGACCTAAAAATCGCTAATTCACATACCGTGTGCAACATGGTCGTGTTGGTGTAAATGAGACCTAGCGTTTCCTCATCACTCCCTGATAACTGATTCTGACAGGCTGTCCTACTACATCAGCCCATATGAATATTCATGAGTTGTCTGACTTTAGGAGCATCCACAGCACACCCAGAATGACCAGAGTTTATATACGAGGGCCATACACATCCGGAATGACCAGAGTTTATATACGAGGGCCATACACATCCGGAATGACCAGAGTTTATATACGAGGGCCATACACATCCGGAATGACCAGAGTTTATATACGAGGGCCATACACATCCGGAATGACCAGAGTTAATACAAGTGATGCCGAGCGCACACATCAAGACTAGTTATGATATGATGGTGACGGGCAAGCTTGAAGAAAGGAATATATGACTTGTCCGATTAAACTTAACAAACTTAATCAACATGCCTCAATTCAAGACCAGACTCATGAACCATTAAGAAGTCTTGGACAACCTTGTGGTGATGACACCATAGTATCTGTTATTCCCACTTGTGGTGAGAGCAGTGGTTTCATGTGAATTCCCAAGTGTGTGTGTGTGTGTGTGTGTGTGTGTGTTAGAGCTAGGAGATATGGTAGAAGAAAAGAAAGATCTCCATATCGGGATACATTTCTTGATGTGATAAAGATAAATAAAACGACAAGTTTATAACATTAACGTGCACCATAGTTTTTTGTTATTATCTTTTAAACTACTACTACTAGTTTGATGGTTGTAGACCACCAATTGTCCCATTAACAATCACCCATATTAGCAAAGTTATTTCATTTCAAACTTCACATTTCTCTAGTACAGGCTAATTATTATCAAATGAGCTATATCAGCAAAATGCCTGCGATAAGTGATCGATGTGGTTGGTGTCGACCATTTTCAGTTCATCTTCCCAGCTCTAGTGTGTGTGTGTGTGTGTCCTCGGTTCCCCTTATGGAGAACCCCATCCCAGTGTACAGTACTAGAACACACAGTAACACTCAGCAGTGAAACAGTAAACACAACATGTCTGGTGAAGGTGGCCAATCGCTCTCCTCCATCCCCATCCAATGTCAGAAATGCTTCCCCAAAGTTCCTCAGTAAAAAGCATGAAGGAGGAAGAAGGAAGAGTAAAACTACAAGAGGGGCCAGCAAAGAGGTAAGACAGAGGAAGGAGAAGAGAAAGTTAGCTGTTAGCGGGTTTATACTGGAGATGCTAATAAAGGCACTGAAGGCAGGGCAGATTCCAACTATTCTCCCCGTACGCGTCCTTACATTTCCATCAGGGCAAGGCTTTTTATGGCATTTCAACTTGGCTGGTATGTGATCTCAACTGTGAGCGAGTGTGTCAAGTCAGTGACATACGAGCGTCTATAATATCAGTGACTCCCCCTTCTTCCTCGGGCCCAGCAGCTGTGTCAGAGACGCCTGTTCAGACATGACCACAGGGAGAATAATGAGCGCAGGCACTAAACTTCATGGTCCAAAACACAAAACTGGTCTGAACACTGCACTGTAAAAAGAGGTTACTGTGTATTTGACAGTTTCTTGGTTGCCAGTTGGGATTCATTTTTTATTATTACATTTTTAAATTCGGAAGCGCCCATTTAAAGCATTAAAAGAAAAAAAAGAAATTAAACAGGATATGGTCACTATGCCAGGGTTCTCTCATATGGGCAGCAAGTACAAAACAGAGCAGAGGAAATGTTATAGGCGAGCGACGTGCTTTGATAATGCAAGCCAGGGATTACAGAATAAAGTTTAGGAAATTTCCTGCTAGACAGGGGTCAAGATTTGGGGTTTCAGTGGGATTGGGACTGGATAGGAAAACAGCTTAGGCTTTAGGACAAGAGAAGATGCAATTTTCCCTCATGCCTCTTCGAATTGTTAACAGATGCCTATGTAGTAAATTGTGCATAGGCCTATCAAATGTGTCTGTGTGAAGAGTCACTATGACAGCTAAAAGAGACACGCGTTGTTTGTAGGCTATACAGTGCATTGGGAAAGTATTCAGACCCCTTGACTTTTTCCACTGTGTTACGATACAGCCTTATTCTAAAATTGATTAAAAAAAACATTTAATCCATCTACACACAGACCCCATAATGACAAAGTGAAAGCAGGTTTTTAGAAATTCTTCAAAATGTATAAAACCTTCAAAAACTGAAATACCTTATTTACATAAGTATTCAGACCTTTTCTATGAGACTCGAAATTGAGCTCATGTGCATCCTGTTTCCATTGATCATCTGGCCGCCCGGTCAAACTGAGCAATCGGGGAAGAAGGGTCTTGGTCAGGGAGGTGACCAAGAAACCGATGATCACTGACAGAGCTCCAGAGTTCCTCTGTGGAGATGGGAGAACCTTCCAGAAGGACAACAATCTCTGCAGCGCTCCACCAACCAGGCCTTTATGGTAGAGTCACCAGACGGAAGCGCCTCCTTAGTAAAAGGCACATGACAGCCCGCTTGGAGTTTGCCAAAAGGCACCTAAAGGACTCAGACCATGAGAAACAAGATTCTCTGGTCTGATGAAACCAAGATTGAACTCGTCGGGAACTCTTCGGGCTTCGGGACACGTCTCAATGTCCTTGAGTGGCCCAGCCAGATCCCGGACTTGAAGCCAATCGAACATCTCTGGAGACACCTGAAAATAGCTCTGTATCAATGCTCCCCATCCAACCTGGCAGAGCTTGAGAGGATCTGCAAAGAAGAATGCGAGAACCTCCCCAAATACAGGTGTGCCAACCTTGTAGCGTCATACCCAAGAAGATTCGAGGCTATAAATCGCTGCCAAAGGTGCTTCAACAAAGTACTGTGTAAAGGGTCTGAATGCTTATGTGATATTTCTGTTTATATTTTTAATACACTGCTCAAAAAAATAAAGGGAACACTTAAACAACACAATGTAACTCCAAGTCAATCACACTTCTGTGAAATCAAACTGTCCACTTAGGAAGCAACACTGATTGACAATAAATTTCACATGTTGCTGTGCAAATGGAATAGACAAAAGGTGGAAATTATAGGCAATTAGCAAGACACCCCCCAAAACAGGAGTGATTCTGCAGGTGGTGACCACAGACCACTTCTCAGTTCCTGTGCTTCCTGGCTGATGTTTTGGTCACTTTTGAATGCTGGCGGTGCTCTCACTCTAGTGGTAGCATGAGACGGAGTCTACAACCCACACAAGTGGCTCAGGTAGTGCAGCTCATCCAGGATGGCACATCAATGCGAGCTGTGGCAAGAAGGTTTGCTGTGTCTGTCAGCTTAGTGTCCAGAGCATGGAGGCGCTACCAGGAGACAGGCCAGTACATCAGGAGACGTGGAGGAGGCCGTAGGAAGGCAACAGCCCAGCAGCAGGACCGCTACCTCCGCCTTTGAGCAGGAGGAGCACTGCCAGAGCCCTACAAAATGACCTCCAGCAGGCCACAAATGTGCATGTGTCTGCTCAAACGGTCAGAAACAGACTCCATGAGGGTGGTATGAGGGCCCGACGTCCACAGGTGGGGGTTGTACTTACAGCCCAACACCGTGCAGGACGTTTGGCATTTGCCAGAGAACACCAAGATTGGCAAATTCGCCACTGGCGCCCTGTGCTCTTCACAGATGAAAGCAGGTTCACACTGAGCACATGAGCACATGTGACAGACGTGACAGAGTCTGGAGACGCCGTGGAGAACGTTCTGCTGCCTGCAACATCCTCCAGCATGACCGGGTTGGCGATGGGTCAGTCATGGTGTGGGGGTCGCATTTCTTTGTGGGGCCGCACAGCCCTCCATGTGCGCCCCAGAGGTAGCCTGACTGCCATTAGGTACTGAGATGAGATCCTCAGAGCCCTTGTGAGACCATATGCTGACACATGCACATTTGTGGCCTGCTGGAGGTCATTTTGTAGGGCTCTGGCAGTGCTCCTCCTGCTCAAAGGCGGAGGTAGCGGTCCTGCTGCTGGGCTGTTGCCTTCCTACGGCCTCCTCCACGTCTCCTGATGTACTGGCCTGTCTCCTGGTAGCGCCTCCATGCTCTGGACACTAAGCTGACAGACACAGCAAACCTTCTTGCCACAGCTCGCATTGATGTGCCATCCTGGATGAGCTGCACTACCTGAGCCACTTGTGTGGGTTGTAGACTCCGTCTCATGCTACCACTAGAGTGAGAGCACCGCCAGCATTCAAAAGTGACCAAAACATCAGCCAGGAAGCACAGGAACTGAGAAGTGGTCTGTGGTCACCACCTGCAGAATCACTCCTGTTTTGGGGGGTGTCTTGCTAATTGCCTATAATTTCTACCTTTTGTCTATTCCATTTGCACAGCAACATGTGAAATTTATTGTCAATCAGTGTTGCTTCCTAAGTGGACAGTTTGATTTCACAGAAGTGTGATTGACTTGGAGTTACATTGTGTTGTTTAAGTGTTCCCTTTATTTTTTTGAGCAGTGTATTTTGCAGAAATTTCAAAAAATATCTGTTTTTCCTTTGACATTATGGAGTATTGTAAATTGAAGAGAAAACTGTTTCATCCATTTTAGAATAAGGCTGTAACGTAACAAAATATGGAAAAAGCCAAAGGGTCTGAATACTTTCCGAATGCACCGTATGTAGGGGTTTCCTGTAGGGTTTATTAATGGAATTCGGGTCGCGTGTGCAGTCCGGCAGTATCAATTAGGCGTGTGCTTTGAATTGATGGTGACTCTGTGTGAAGTAAATACACTAGGCTAAAGGCTTCCATGTGACAAACTGTTTGGATAAATGTGCCATTTTGTTTTTTGCTAATCTGCTGCTGCGCATGTGTGTATTAGTGCGAGATCGAGGAACATTTCTATTTCCCAGGTCTTAATTTTTTTTTTTTTTACATTTCAAATCGGGAAATGTGAAGAGTTCCCAGACAGTCCCGGGATCCAGGTTACAGGTTACCCGTGTTAATCCCTAGTTGCCAGCTAGTTACTGAATTTCATATTACTGTACTTCACCCAAAACTGTCTGAGCATTTCCCAACACGGGATGAACCGTGTAGAATAGATTGAACTAGCAATCTGAGGTATCACATTCAAGGTGATCACGTCGCACGCCATACAATGGCGCTTTAGACCCATGATGGTCAGTGGGGAAACAGTTTAAAAACATCCACCCGCAGGCTGTAGTGTTCAAATGAACATGACATGTCTAGCGCTCTCATTGGTGTTCAAAGGGGCATGACATGTCTAGCTACCTCCCATTGGGGTTCAGCTGAGTGGAGAGGAACGAGGCCCTGCGGCAGCAGCAGATCCCATTTTAATCTCTACCCCCTGCAGGGATGTCTAGGGGGTCACTGGGTCATAGCTCAGGGAGGGCATCGAGTCACAAACTTAACAAGGCACTGTACAAAAAAACTACGGGGGGGAGGGTAAACAGTCATAGAAGAGTGATTAAAGGATGTGCAACTGAGTGTGAGTGCAGGAGGGAGTGAGAAAATTAGGAACTGAGCAGCAACAAAAGGGAGAGAGCGAAGAGAACGAGTGAAGAGACCGCTCCCGGCGGGACTCCGTTCTGAGCCCAGTGTTGCCATGATTACTACAACAGCACATAACATCCACTTCCTGCTCCGATACACAGAAGCAATGCTATGCTAGCTTGCTAGGATGAGTGCATCAGCTAGGGAGAGGATGACTGAATGAATAAAGACACTCCATTCCATTCCTTCTGTTCTTGGCCCACATGTTCAAGAGCGAAGAGATGTGTTACGTATAGATCTATGGAGTATGCGGGCCTCCCGAGTGGCGCAGTGGTCTAAAGCACTGCATCGCAGTGCTAGCTGTGCCACTAGAGACTCTGGGTTCGAGTCCAAGCTCTGTCGCAGCCGGCCGCGACCGGGAGACCCATAGGGTGGCACGCAATTGGCCCAGCGGCGTCCGGGTTAGGGGAGGGTTTGGCCGGTAGGGATGTCCTTGTCCCATCACGCACTAGCGACTCCTGTGGCAAACCGGGTGCAGTGCATGCTGACATGGTAGCCAGGTGTACGGTGGTTCCGACACATTGGTGCGGCTGGCTTCTGGGTTAAGTGGGCATTGTGTCAAGAAGCAGCGCGGCTTCGCAGCCGGCCGCGACCGGGAGGTCCGTGGGGCGACGCACAATTGGGCTAGCGTCGTCCGGGTTAGGGTGGGTTTGGCCGGTAGGGATATCCTTGTCTCATCGCGCTCCAGCGACTCCTGTGGCGGGCCGGGCGCAGTGCGCGCTAACCAATGGGGACAGGTACACGGTGTTTCCTCCGACACATTGGTGCGGCTGGCTTCCGGGTTGGAGGCGCGCTGTGTTAAAGAAGCAGTGCGGCTAGGTTGGGTTGTGCTTCGGAGGACGCATGGCTTTCGACCTTCGTCTCTCCCGAGCCCGTACGGGAGTTGTAGCAATGAGACAAGATAGTAATTACTAGCGATTGGATACCACGAAAATTGGGGAGAAAAGGGGATAAAAAAATAAAATAAAAAAAAGAAGCAGCGCGGCTTGATTGGGTTGTGTTTCGGAGGACGCACCTTCGCCTCTCCCGAGTTCGTACGAGAGTTTCAGCGATGAGACAATTGGATACCATGAAATTGGGGTGAAAAGGGGGTAAAAAAATAAATGAATAAAAAGATCTATGGAATATACAGGTGGTGTAATAAGCAATACCCAGACAAAAACATAGGGCAATGCAGATAGAACACAGTGACACACCTTACTGTATGCTGTTGTGCTCATGTGACTGTTAATGGGTTCACATGTGACAGCCTCACAATTGCTTAAAAATACATCCTCTCCTTCATCCGACTTCAAGAGACCTGACAGGTGAAAACAATATGGCGGAAGCGCATCTTTACGCTGGCTTTCACCTCGTCTGTTCTTCCAGATCAGAGTGATGAAGAGCCGAAGAGAATATGAATTTAAGTCAGTTGAGACAGAGCGTGTCTGCAAAGCCTTATTTTCTCTTTGAGAAAATGGTTAATCTTCCCTTATGAAACAGCTGAGGATTCTGGGAGCTTCAGATCTGCCAGGTACATAAATATTAAAAAGGGTCCTTGGAGCCAATAAAACATGTGTAATGCAGAGCAAGAGGTGGGGACTGTAGCAGGAGTGTGAATTGGGGGGGGGGGGGGGGGCTGGGTTGGACAAGGTTCCTCAACAGAGGTAAAGCATTAATTGTTGCACTCTTCTATATCCCCGGCCTGAGCCTCCTAGGGTTGAATTACAGGATTCAAGAGCAGATTTGCAGCGGTCCACTCCCCCTTACTCCCTCTCTCTCCCTCTCAGCCAGCCCCTCGGTCTCGCTCGCTTCCTCTTTCCCCGCCGTCTACCTCGCTTCCTCTCAATCTCTTGGTTTCCCCTCGCTCTCTGGCACTCCCTTCTTTGATCAGACGCCGAAGCTATAAAACATTACCAGCTGGCCTTGAGCTCAGCCTAAAGAAGTCGGTTGGGGGGGGGGGGGGGGGGGGGTTGGAGGCGCTGCGTTTGAAGGGAAGTAACTCTACTCTGTGGCCTCGGCGCCCACAGTCGACATCTGGGAAACTTCTCAATTTCACAGTTCTGAATCAGCTAAAACAAAAAGGCTCTAGACATGGAGTTGCAATCACAGACAAAGGGGTAAACAAAAAGCCGTGTGAATCACTACCGAGTAGTAGATTTACGATGATTTAGTTTCCCCCAAAGAATGAGTTATGGCAGCCACAGATTTGTGGGAATAATGATTGAGTCGGTGGAAACAATAGCAACTGTAATTTGCTACACATGTACTTGTATTTTATTAAATGAACAAACATTTCTCAACCTCAAATCTATTCACCTTTCACCGGGCGGATAATGTTTCAGTTCAGGACCTTATTTGGACTTCACACAGATAAAAATCAGGTTCAGAGGAGAGTTACTGTAAGTCGCTCTGGATAAGAGCGTCTGCTAAATGACTAAAATGTAAATGTAAATGTTAACAATTCATCGCTGCATGTGACATACCTTCGCTTCAGACCCAGCTAGGAAAAGCAGAGCTAAAAGATTTTAAAAGGAAAAAGTGAGTGAGTATGTTCTCTTTCAAAAATGTGTTTCTGTGTATCACATATGGGGATTTGCCAGGACCACCAATACTCACTGAAGAACAAGTCAATAGCATATGTTGGGAGACAGACAGGTAATGTGGTGAATGAGGTGAGCGAATGAAGGAGCCACTCTCCTGCCCTCTAGTCATTCTCGCTTCTCTTCTTCGCGAAGAGCATTACTCTCTAAGCCAGGCCAACTCCAGTCCTCGGTGGCCTGATTTTCCCCAGCCACAGCTAACATACCTGACTCCAATAATCAACTAATCATGATCTTCAGTTAAACATGCAATTAGTTTAAATCAGGTGTGTTTGCTAGAGATGGGGGGAAAGTGTGACACCAATCAGGCCCCTGAGGACTGGAATTGCCCAGGCCTGGTCTAAGCGCTCCCCAGCACAACTGGATCCCTGGTTTCCTGCTCATAAGTGAACCGTGAATGATATTGTTGCCTGGCGTACGTCTTTAGACCCCGTCGAAAGGGAGAGTACTGACCAAAAGTGTTTTTGCTGTGTGTGGAAATTGCTTTTCTGTTTCTCAGTCTCCGTTGGTAGCTAACTATTGAGACTCGGTTAGCCCATCCTGCAAGACTTTGGCTAACTAGGCTAGCTCACTGAGGCAAGCTAACCTGCACACACGGTAGCATTGCTAGCTACCTTCTCTCATCTAGCTCACCCGTTGCGTTAAATAGACCAACCATCTCAGCTTCACGGCTCCTTCGGTTGCAGGAGATCAATACCTGAAGGCCAACTCTGCCTGCACGCGTTTCCCTTCCGCCATCACTGAGCAAACCTTCATAACCATCCCAAGTCCAGCAGTGAAGAATTTCTACCCTCAAAGCAGCATTTGCTTGGGAAAAGAACATGCCCAACAGGAACTTGACGACCCGGAGTTCCTGTGAGCACTGCAAACTACTGACTAGAGCAGCTCTGAGGAGGAGGCTTAAAAGAGCATCTCAATATCCCCTCACCTCTGAGCCAACCGCAAAAGCGGAGGCTCAGCCACTCATTCTCAGAGCTTTCAATGTGACCTCTTTATTGTTAGCTTATCCGGCTGAGCTACTGGAGGGGGTGGGGAAGCAACTGGATTCGGCTAACCTAGATCCAGATGCGTGGGAGGAGATCACTAGGATTACAGTCCTGAACTTCTGAACCTCCCATAGCGTCATTCAAGGCTGTGGTCGTACCATGAGCTGAGCAGTGGGAGAGAAAAAAAGGTACCTTGGCTGAGTTTATCCAGATTAACAAAGAAAAAGGTGGACCTCCTGGATGCCCCAATTACACCCAAGGAGTTGGGGACCACTGTCACCGCAATGCGACAGAAGTGTGATATAGGTAAGAAAGAAGGCGACGCCGTCAGCTTCTACCTGCCCTGCAGACCCGGGCTTTGTGGCAGGCCGTTGGTTCCAACATCTCACTCCAGTCTCACAGCTGGGAGGGGGAAACTAGCTGGCCTTGGGGGACTGAGGTCCCCAGCGACACAGCGGTCCCCAGCGACACAGCGGTCCCCAGCGACACAGCGGTCCCCAGCGACACAGCGGTCCCCAGCGACACAGCGGTCCCCAGCGACACAGCGGTCCCCAGCGACACAGCGGTCCCCAGCGACACAGCGGTCCCCAGCGACACAGCGGTCCCCAGCGACACAGCGGTCCCCAGCGGTCCCCAGCGGTCCCCAGCGGTCCCCAGCGACACAGCAGTCTACTAAGACTCAGGCTAGGCCCCTGAACCAGGCCAAACCTGTAGGTAAGCAGTCCTATGCTGCAGCAGGGTTCCACCTTTCTAACCATCCTAAGGAAGGTAAGGGTCGGCCAACCTAGGGCGCGGCCCTGGCGTCTGAGGTGGATAGAGAGCAAAGCCTACGGCTCCCTGCCCTACCTTCTCTCCTCAGGTTTACCGTTTGCCACTCCATCCTCTCTCTGCGTTTTGCAGCAGTGGAGAGGGCTGCATTTGAACAAAAACCTATTCTCTGTGCAGCAGCTCTCTTTGTGACCGTGCTCACATGAGAAAAATGCACCTTTTGTTCCCCCACCTTAGAGCCCACAGCTTTTTACATGTAGCCTTCCCAGAAGAGCCATGGTTGTCCAGGACACACATTGCGCAACTACTAGGATTGCACGAGCGCTCAGGGTGTTATGCTCTTTGCTCACTGGGTAACCACATTAGTCGCTCTTCTACAGTATCCTGCCGGATCACGCAGGCTATTAGATTTATTTATAATGGCGAGGGTCACAGCCTTGGGAGCGGTTTTCACAGACTTGGCATTCTCCAACTGTCTTGAAGGAGTTCCCACATATGCTGAGCACTTGTTGGCTGCTTTTCCTTCACTCTGCGGTCCAACTCATCCCAAACATCTGATACAGCACTCCATCACTCTCCTTCTTGGCCAAATAGCCCTCACACAGCCTGGAGGTGTATTTTGGGTCATTGTACTGTTGAAAAACAAAATGATAATCCCACTAAGCCCAAACCAGATGGGATGGCGTATTGCTGCTGTAGCCATGTTGGTTAAATGTGCCTTGAATTCTAAATAAATCAATGACATTGTCACCAGAAAAGCACCCCCACACCACCTCCTCCATGCTTCATGGTGGGAACACATGCGGAGATAATCCGTTCACCTATTCTGCGTCTCACAAAGACACGGCGGTTGGAACCAAAAATCTCAAATTTGGACTCACCAGACCAAAGGACAGATTTCCACCGGTCTAATGTCCATTGCTCATGTTTCTTCTCCCACACAAGTCTCCTCTTCTTACTGGTGTCCTTTAGTAATGGTTTCTTTGCAGCAATTCGACCATGAAGGCCTGATTCACGCAGTCTCCTCTGAACAGTTGATGTTGTCTGTTACATGAACTCTTAAGCATTTATTTGGGCTTAACTTATCCTCTGCAGCAGAGGTAACTATGGGTCTTCCTTTCATGTGGCGGTCCTCATGAGAGCCAGTTTCATCATAGCGCTTGATGGTTTTTGCGACTGCACGTGAAGATATTTTCAAAGTTCTTAATTTTCTGAATTGACTGACCTTCATGTCTTACAGTAATGGACTGTCGATTCGCTTTGCTTATTTAAGCTGGTCTTGCCATAATATGGACTGGGTCTTTTACCAAATAGGGCTATCTTCTGTATACCTCCCCTACCTTTTCACAGCAACTGATTGGCTTAAACGCATTAAGAATTAAAGAAACCCACAAATTAACTTAACAAGGCACAACTGTTAATTGAATGAAGCTTAGAGAGAATGCCAAGAGTGTGCAAAGCTGTCATCAATGAAGAAAAATTCAACTTTGAAGAATCTCAAATATAAATTATATTGATTTGTGGAACACTTTTTTGGTTGCAACATGATTCCATATGTGTTATTTTACAGTTCTGATGTCATCACTATTCTACAATGTAGAAAATAGTAAAAAAAAAAAAAAAACCTTGAAGCTGTCCAAACTTTTGACTGATACTGTATATGTTACAGCACTTTGGTTTCACTAATAAATGTGTTGAAATGGAATCAAATCTGTTTCTGTCTTTCAGTCATTGTTAAATAGGATAGATGGGCTATATGGTCTGCCTATAACCAGCCTGAGTAGGCCTATAACTCCATTCCTATTCTATTCAGTTTAGAGGAATTTATCAAATTGGAAATGAGCTATTATCAGGCTGGTTAATGCGATGCAAGCCAATCAAGGGCAGCTACTGAGTTGCAACTCTGGCATACTGCACACTTTTCACTAAAAGTTCCGTGCTAAACAGTATGCCATGATGAGTAAATTGTATACAGTTTATGTATGTAATATGCTAGTATGGGTATTCGGACAGCCAGTGAAAATATCCCTACTAGACACTGGACATAAGACCCCTGTTCCTCACATAATAGACCCATTGAAATAATTCGCTAGGCCTTCAACCACTGTCTACCACAGACCAGACTGAAATTAGAGCAATGTGTGAAAACCACACCTGTTGCAGTTTATAGAGTCTGGTCAGAATGTCAAGCTTGTGGGTGTGTCCAGAGCACCATTGGTTAACAGTGGGGGGAGCACGTGGGGATAGTTTGTGTCCTTGGATGTGGCATGCAGCCAGAGTTATAATAAACCCACTGTACCTGACCAGCGGTGTCGTACAATCCCAATAAGTACTGCTTCCCGCCAACGTTGACACTAACTGCAAAGCAATGAAAAAGGATAGTTTAGAGAGAGAGCGCGAGAGAGAGAGAGGTCTCACCCCCTCCCTTCACCTGGAGGCAAACAGGTGGTTTTGATGACAGAAACAGATGTAGTCCTATGCAATCTGAGCCAAAGGTCGAAAAAGTAAGCAAAACATTCGAGCATACACTTCACCTAAACATTGGATTTCGGTAGACTATACAAGAAAATTGGCATAGATTAAACTCAGGCAACTGTAACTACCCTACTGAAGGAATGATGTCAGCTTTTATAATTAACGATTGGGTAATTGGTAATGGTTCCATTCGAGAAAACACACATGTATAATCATGACATGTTCCAAATTCCCCTTACCTGCATAATGGTCAAACACAGTGGGTACGTACTCCTCTGGAAAGGCGTCGTTGGCATAGCTCATCAACAGACACGTTTTGCCCACAGCACCGTCACCAACCACAACGCATTTCAACATAATAGTGCCGGTTCCGTTTGCCATGATGCTCTTTTGATTACCATCATCCTCCGACGCCCTGTTTTCCTGAGATGCACGGCGATCCCCACACCACAGGCATCACCAGAGTCCGAGTGCGCGAAGCACGGAGACCAGTGGAAATTCAATTTCTTCTCATCGCCAAGGTTCACGGTTTCCAAATGTTGGCTTACATTAGTTTAATTTCCCTAATGCATACACAAACTGCACATACACTGTGTAGAGTGGCTATATACCGGTTTAGCAAAGTCTAGAAAGTCGAAAAGGGCGTCACTCCCGTCCCCCGCCCTATCGGTGATGCCAAGCCTATTCCCCAGTTCGCCCCTTGACTCTCCGTCCCTCGCCTAAATTACATCGGCACTATAGATAAGGTGGGTTCGCTTGTTGTAGAGGCGGGGCTATACCCGAGACCAAGGGGCTCTGGTAAAAATCCCTATATTGTGGTTAGGTTATTGATTTTAGTCAACTTTTTTGCAATATTCATATTGGAGTGGCTCTAAATATCTTATTTGTCATCGTTCTGACACTTAATTTGCATCTTTAGACAAACATGTTTAGGCATATACCTTATGCATAATGGTATTCAATTTAGACTTTCTCTTACTTTACTGATTAATCCAAAATTATTTTAAAACATTGCACAAAATCATTAGCTCTGACTCATAGGGATTATCCTGCCAAGATCTGCATTAGCAAAGTATGACAATGTCATGATGACCTGAGGATTTAGCCTAAATGAGAGGTCTGGGGGTCTGCAGTAAGAGACTGGCTGGTTGCTGGCAATGGATGAAAGGGAAAGGGGGATACCTTGTCAGTTGTCCAACTGAATGTATTCAACTGTAATGTCTTCCGCATTTAACCCAACCCCTCTGAGAGAATGGTAGGGAGTTATTGTGAGGATCCTGCAGATGGAGACAACACAGGAGGGAGTGGGTGCTGTGAAATCACCGTCGAAGAAGAGGTTGCTTCACCTCTGTGTTGCACTCATCTTCATTACCTTTCTAAAGAGGAGGCGGAAGAACAAACTGACACATACACATACATACAAAGACACACCTGTGTTTCTGATAGTTGTGGGAACAGCTGTCTTGTTACACATGTTTGCCACACCAAACATTTGATGACTTCTCCCTTATAGTATATTTCCATTTGATGTCACATGTGCACATATGGTACATTCCTCACCACAGCTCTACAGTTCACGTCCCACTTTGTTGATAGTCCCTAGCCAGATGTCGACGGTCCAATCAGCATCAGGGGGCGTGGCTAAGAGGAGCTGAGAAAATGTGCCTTTGAACCTTCAGTGTAGCCCTATCATCACATTTTGACAGTTGCTGCAGCTGTCACATGACCAAACAATTACCTCATACTTGCTGTTAAAATCATGTAACATATTAGATGTTACACGTGAGCCAATCAGAGAAGCGACGCAACAGCCTTTAGTCAAATTCCAAATGAGACTATCTGCATTGCCTTTATGTAATCTATAATGAAGGCACATAAAATGCATACGTTAATTTAGCCTACTGTATATGTACTGTATATAATACTTCATTTTACCCAGCATGTATAAGCTAGGCTACTGTTGCAAGTTTGATGTTGTTAAGCTACATGAGTTCATTAGTGAGCTGCTGACCTTATTTCCCAGTGGATGACATTTAATATCAACTGTCTATTTTTGTAACCGGACAAGGTTTAAAGGTGAAGGCATCTATAAATGACAGGTCTTGTCTGTATCCTATACCAGTAGTTCCTTTTTGACTGTTTTGATTTACCACTCTTGTAGAGAACATTTACTTGAAATGAAATGTGCATGCAAATTAATCAAAATCTTTGTCTCAGTAGCTACGGTAACTGATAAGTCTCCAGCGCTTCATTTGGATTGGTGCGCTCTTCTACCATATTTCTAGATACTACCTTTTTTTCATGTGAGATGTGCACACAAACACACACACGCACATGCACATGAACACACACACACACAAACGCAAAGACGTGCGGACACACACACAGTGTCAATTTTCCAATGTGTAACAAGCTTGGGGAAGACAGGCATATGACTGATTGGTTGTTCCATCAACTGCTGACAGTTCTAGGGTATGAGTCCAGCCTTCACAAAATTTATGGCCTGTAATTTCATCAATCCCTCAGTGTGGTCCTGTATTGCACATTCTAATTTAAGAGCTCATCTCAGGGCTTTGTGATTGCTCCCCTCTCTCCTGTCTTATTGCACATCTTCACTTCCAGCCATTGATTGATGCTGCTTGGAATAGGATGGGGGAAAACTGTGTGTGTGTGTGTGTGTGTGTGTGTGTGTGTGTGTGTGTGTGTGTGTGTGTGTGTGTGTGTGTGTGTGTGTGTGTGTGTGTGTGTGTGTGTGTGTGTGTGTGTGTGTGTGTGTGTGTGTGTGTGTGTGTGTGTGTGTGTGTGTGTGTGTGTGTGTGTGTGTGTGTGTGTGTGTGTGTACATGCATATCTCTGTGTTGTCTTTAGGTCTCTCCGGTACACTACTACAAAATATCACTATGCAAATAATCCTTTTGTTATGTTCACCTCCCATATACAAACATTTTTCCTAAATGTTCCTCTATGACCTGTGTAATGAATGATGCTACTGGGAATGAATTGTGCTGCTGGGTGAGAGCAACAGATGTCTCTCTTTCCATTGTGTCTCGCAGCCCATTTCCCCCTGTGGAGCAGGTGTGACTACAGAGGTAGCAGTCGCGGGACAATGTTGGTCATAGCAACAGATATACACCTCCCTACTCAGCTGATCTGGTGGATGCTGTTGTATTATGAGAGGTAGAGTGAGGTCATCGGTTGATTCGATTTGATTTATTGCATTCATGCTTGCAGTCGACAAGACTGAATATTGCAGAATGCACAGTTACATTTAGACAAAAACTTTCAAAAAACTAAAACACAGGGTATTACATTCTATGAAAAGGTTCCTAGCTTACAAGAAACTACAGTTTAAAAAGTCACATTTGGCTATTAAAAAGTCTGATGGCAGTGGCTTTGGTAGAACGTTTCAGCCTGTTTGTCCTTGTGTGGATGCTGGACAGTCGTTTCTGGTTGTAAAGTACTCTGCCAGTACTGTCTCCCCTTTCTGTGTGGTAAGACGTCATGTAGAAGGGTGGTCAGTTTGGCGCATGCCAGGAGGGATCTTCTACGGTGTCCATAGAAATCTTACAACATCATTATCATTAGACATATCCATGAGCGATAGAAAAATGGATGGTACAGACGGTCTTATTTGTATTATAAAAGAGTGTGGTTTTAGAATTATAGTTGGAAACATATATAGTCTTTTTGAACCATTTATCCTTTATTTTTCCCATGAAGGTTGACCTTTTTTGAGAGAGAGACCTGAAAAAATGTCAAAACACGGGCACTACAATACATAATGTAGAAGCAGAATGGAGTTTCAAAACATGGGCTCTACAATACATAATATAGAAGCAGAATGGAGTTTCAAAACATGGGCTCTACAATACATAATGTAGAAGCAGAATGGAGTTTAAAAACATGGGCTCTACAATACATAATGTAGAAGCAGAATGGAGTTTCAAAACATGGGCTCTACAATACTTAATATGGAAGCAGAATGGAGTTTCAAAACATGGGCTCTACAATACATAATATAGAAGCAGAATGGAGTTTCAAAACATGGGCTCTACAATACATAATGTAGAAGCAGAATGGAGTTTAAAAACATGGGCTCTACAATACATAATGTAGAAGCAGAATGGAGTTTCAAAACATGGGCTCTACAATACATAATGTAGAAGCAGAATGGAGTTTCAAAACATGGGCTCTACAATACATAATGTAGAAGCAGAATGGAGTTTCAAAACATGGGCTCTACAATACATAATATAGAAGCAGAATGGAGTTTCAAAACATGGGCTCTACAATAAATAATGGAGAAACAGAATGGAGTTTCAAAACATGGGCACTACAATACATAATACAGAAGCAGAATGGAGTTCAAAAACATGGGCACTACAATACATAATATAGAAGTAGAATGGAGTTTCAAAACATGGGCTCTACAATACATAATGTAGAAGCAGAATGGAGTTTCAAAACATGGGCTCTACAATACATAATGTAGAAGCAGAATGGAGTTTCAAAACATGGGCTCTACAATACATAATATAGAAGCAGAATGGAGTTTCAAAACATAGGCTCCACAATACATAATATAGAAGCAGAATGGAGTTTCAAAACATGGGCACTACAATACATAATATAGAAGCAGAATGGAGTTTCAAAACATGGGCTCTACAATACATAATGTAGAAGCAGAATGGAGTTTAAAAACATGGGCTCTACAATACATAATGTAGAAGCAGAATGGAGTTTAAAAACATGGGCTCTACAATACATAATGTAGAAGCAGAATGGAGTTACAAAACATGGGCTCTACAATACATAATGTAGAAGCAGAATGGAGTTTCAAAACATGGGCTCTACAATACATAATGTAGAAGCAGAATGGAGTTTCAAAACATGGGCTCTACAATACATAATGTAGAAGCAGAATGGAGTTTCAAAACATGGGCACTACAATACATAATGTAGAAGCAGAATGGAGTTTCAAAACATGGGCTCTACAATACATAATGTAGAAGCAGAATGGAGTTTCAAAACATGGTCTCTACAATACATAATGTAGAAGCAGAATGGAGTTTCAAAACATGGGCTCTACAATACATAATATAGAAGCAGAATGGAGTTTCAAAACATGGGCTCTACAATACATAATATAGAAGCAGAATGGAGTTTCAAAACATGGGCTCTACAATACATAATATAGAAGCAGAATGGAGTTTCAAAACATGGGCTCTACAATACATAATATAGAAGCAGAATGGAGTTTCAAAATATGGGCACTACAATACATAATGTAGAAGCAGAATGAGTTTCAAAACATGGGCTCTACAATACATAATATAGAAGCAGAATGGAGTTTCAAAACATGGGCTCTACAATACAAAATATAGAAGCAGAATGGAGTTTCAAAACATCGGTTCTACAATACATAATATAGAATCAGAATGGAGTTTCAAAACATGGGCTCTACAATACATAATATAGAAGCAGAATGGAGTTTCAAAACATGGGCTCTACAATACATAATATAGAAGCAGAATGGAGTTTCAAAACATGGGCACTACAATACATAATATAGAAGCAGAATGGAGTTTCAAAACATGGTCACTACAATACATAATATAGAAGCAGAATGGAGTTTCAAAACATGGGCTCTACAATACATAATATAGAAGCAGAATGGAGTTTCAAAACATGGGCACTACAATACATAATATAGAAGCAGAATGGAGTTTCAAAACATGGGCACTACAATACATAATATAGAAGCAGAATGGAGTTCCAAAACATGGGCACTACAATACATAATATAGAAGCGGAATGGAGTTTCAAAACATGGGCTCTACAATACATAATATAGAAGCAGAATGGAGTTTCAAAACATGGGCTCTACAATACATAATATAGAAGCAGAATGGAGTTTCAAAACATGGGCTCTACAATACATAATATAGAAGCAGAATGGAGTTTCAAAACATGGGCTCTACAATACATAATATAGAAGCAGAATGGAGTTTCAAAACATGGGCTCTACAATACATAATATAGAAGCAGAATGGAGTTTCAAAATATGGGCACTACAATACATAATGTAGAAGCAGAATGGAGTTTCAAAACATGGGCTCTACAATACATAATATAGAAGCAGAATGGAGTTTCAAAACATGGGCTCTACAATACATAATATAGAAGCAGAATGGAGTTTCAAAACATGGGCTCTACAATACATAATATAGAAGCAGAATGGAGTTTCAAAACATGGGCTCTACAATACATAATATAGAAGCAGAATGGAGTTTCAAAACATGGGCACTACAATACATAATATAGAAGCAGAATGGAGTTTCAAAACATGGGCACTACAATACATAATATAGAAGCAGAATGGAGTTTCAAAATATGGGCTCTACAATACATAATATAGAAGCAGAATGGAGTTTCAAAACATGGGCTCTACAATACATAATATAGAAGCAGAATGGAGTTTCAAAACATGGGCTCTACAATACATAATATAGAAGCAGAATGGAGTTTCAAAACATGGGTTCTACAATACATAATATAGAAGCAGAATGGAGTTTCAAAACATGGGCTCTACAATACATAATATAGAAGCAGAATGGAGTTTCAAAACATGGGCTCTACAATACATAATATAGAAGCAGATTGGAGTTTCAAAACATGGGCTCTACAATATATAATGTAGAAGCAGAATGGAGTTTCAAAACATGGGCTCTACAATACATAATATAGAAGCAGAATTGAGTTTCAAAGCATGGGCTCTACAATACATAATATAGAAGCAGAATGGAGTTTCAAAACATGGACTCTACAATACATAATATAGAAGCAGAATTGAGTTTCAAAGCATGGGCTCTACAATACATAATATAGAAGCAGAATGGAGTTTCAAAACATGGGCTCTACAATACATAATATAGAAGCAGAATGGAGTTTCAAAACATGGGCTCTACAATACATAATATAGAAGCAGAATGGAGTTGCAAAACATGGGCTCTACAATACATAATATAGAAGCAGAATGGAGTTTCAAAACATGGGCTCTACAATACATAATATAGAAGCAGAATGGAGTTTCAAAACATGGGCTCTACAATACATAATATAGAAGCAGAATGGAGTTTCAAAACATGGGCACTACAATACATAATACAGAAGCAGAATGGAGTTTCAAAACATGGGCTCTACAATACATAATATAGAAGCAGAATGGAGTTTCAAAACATGGGCACTACAATACATAATATAGAAGCAGAATGGAGTTTCAAAACATGGGCTCTACAATACATAATATAGAAGCAGAATGGAGTTCAAAACATGGGCACTACAATATATAGAAGCAGAATGGAGTTTCAAAAATCTATAAAAATGTATCCTATAATATATGGTAATTAAAATTGGTCATCATGGTAATCGAGCATAAGAGTAATGACAAATGCCACTTCATACAGCAGCTTGTATGGACAATGTAAGAGTTATGGTCAGAAACAGCATTATAATTGATACACGGTACATTGACCAGCTCCTTGCATTCCCATACTATGAATCTGTGACTTACAAGCACCATCTAGTGGATATATGTTGCTTTACACTGTGCAAGAGGGACAACGGATCAAATGCATGACAAATGCAGATGAGTGTAAAGGAACGTAAATTCAAAGCCTTACTCAGTGGATTCACAACCATCTTTAATGCCTACTTAGTCTCTTTGTGTTTTAAATACCCTTCATTGTGGCATGATACTTTATGAATCAAAACGATATTACTTCCTCTAAATCAAAGGTGTTTTAATACAATGGATTTGTTCTAATCAAATCACATGCGCCGATAAACAATAGGTGTAGACCTTACAGTGAAAAGCCCTTAACCAACAATTCAGTTTTAAGAAAATACCTAAAAAAAAGTAAGAGATAAGATTAACAAATAATTAAAGAGCAGCAGTAAATAACAATAGCTGGGCTATATACAGAGGGTACCGGTACAGAGTCAATCTGTCAATGTGCAGGGGCACCGTATAGAGGTAATTATCTACATGTAGGTAGAGTTATTAAAGTGGCTATGCATAGGTAATAACAGAGAGTAGCAGCAGCGTGGGGGGTGGCAATGCAAATAGTCTGAGTAGTGCAGGGAGCGATAGTGCAGGAATTGATAGATAAATAAATAGATACATTTTAGGTTATTGCAATTAATTTGGATGAAGTACATGGGAGAATAAATTGAATCATTGTGGAATTACGAAGGACGTTTGATCCCCTCTCTCTCTCTCTCTCTCTCTCTCTCTCTCTCTCTCTCTCTCTCTCTCTCTCTCTTTCTCTTTCTCTTTCTCTCTCTCTTTCTCTCTCTGAGTGCATTTAGTCCACAGAAACACAGGCTATACAGTAAACCCTCTCGTACTCCCACAAACATACAAAATGCTACAATAATAATAACAATAAAGAGATTGTCTATCATTAAAAAAAAAGTGAGATAAGACTTCAGAAGTAAACCCGTTTGTCCCCATTGGGGTGGCTGTCCAGTCCATCTCCCTCCTGCTACTCTCCCTCCAGCTCTCCCAGAATCTCCTGCAGGGACATGGCCGGGAGCTCTGGTAAGGGGGCATAGTGCGGGGCTTGTCCTGGGTATTCTGTGGTAGACATAGCCATGCTCCAGGAGCCATCCAATCGGGAACCTTGGCCTTCCATCGGAGGGGTGTTCTCTTGTCCAACCTCCCAGCAGCCGGAATCCGGGGTGGCTGTGGTCTGGGTCTGGGAAATGGGGCCTCCATAGACTTCCTGGGGGTTGTTGTAGAAGGGCTGCTGCTCGGCTGAGCGATGGTAGAGGAAGGCCTTGCTGGAGCCTGAGCTGTAGTTCCTCACCTCCAGAGGAGAGGGGCTCCACATGGACTGGACTGGAGTCGTCTGATCAACCGCCTGGGGCCAGGCTCCTTGAACCATCTGGTGCCCGGGGCTATTCATGTGCGTGCTGGAGCTGTATCCCAGCACCCTGGCCTGCCTGTTGTGGCCAGTCTCCTCCGCTCCAGGGTATGGTGGAAAGTAGCGTCCATAGAAAACGTAATCCTCCTCCTTCACCTGGGCGGGGTAGGCAGGGGGCAGGCAGGGGGGGGTGGACAGAGGGGCAAGGCTGTGCTGGGTAGTGAACCCACCAGGGGAGTGTAAGCCAGAGTCTGATTGGCACAGAAACTTCTTAGCTCCCTTACACTTCAGAGTCCGAGCCCTCCTGTTCTGGAACCACACCTGGATAGAAATTGCATTTAGAATGAACATCCAACGCAAACAGAAACTGTGTTGCAATTAGTTGACTCCAGTAACTAAGATAAAATTATCTGCTTTGAGCCCATGTTAATAATTTACCAAGCCAACTCTCAAACAGCTGTAGAATACAGTGAGAGCATTGGGGCTTATCTTTCTTTTGTCTCCTCTGTTAACTATAAGTGTTTTACATTCTGCCAGTCAGACCAAACGAACTGCAGATAAAACCGCTTACATCATCATATTGAATTAAAAGATAAACAGAAACCCTGGTACCAGTATCAGCAACACACATGCAGGCCCCATTTTGAACACAGGGCATTTGTAATATAAACCAAGCCCACAACACTCGCGTGTGCGTGCGTCTGTGCATGCATGTTCCAGCATGCTTACATGTGTGCGTAGCTGCTTACCTGGATACGAGATTCAGGTAGCCCTGTTTTCTGGGACAGGCTCTCTCTCAGGCTGATGCCAGGGTAAGGGTCTGTCTCAAAGGTGACACGGAGTAGCTCCACGTGCTCTTTGGAGAAGCTGGTCCTCTTTCTGCGGTTGGTACTCCGGGACGAGACTCCGGTAAGGGCCACCTGTCCAGGGACATCTGAGGGGAAAACAACAGGTTCCAGATCAGACATGAGCATGAGGAGCCCAGGGCACGAAAGGTCGTGGCAGGTGGTCTTATCATGTAGTCAAATCAAATCAAATCAAATTTTATTTGTCACATACACATGGTTAGCAGATGTTAATGCGAGTGTAGCGAAATGCTTGTGCTTCTAGTTCCGACAATGCAGTAATAACCAACAAGTAATCTAACCTAACAATTCCACAACTACTACCTTATACACACAAGTGTAAAGGGATAAAGAATATGTACATAAAGATATATGAATGAGTGATGGTACAGAACGGCATAGGCAAGATGCAGTAGATGGTATAGAGTACAGTATATACATATGAGATGAGTAATGTAGGGTATGTAAACATAAAGTGGCATAGTTTAAAGTGGCTAGTGATACATGTATTACATAAAGATGGCAAGATGCAGTAGATTATATAGAGTACAGTATATACATATACATATGAGATGAGTAATGTAGGGTATGTAAACATTATATTAAGTGGCATTGTTTAAAGTGGCTAGTGGTACATTTTTACATAATTTCCATCAATTCCCATTATTAAAGTGGCTGGAGTTGAGTCAGTATGTTGGCAGCGGCCACTAATGTTAGTGGTGGCTGTTTAACAGTCTGATGGCCTTGAGATAGAAACTGTTTTTCAGTCTCTCGGTCCCTGCTTTGATGCACCTGTACTGACCTCGCCTTCTGGATGATAGCGGGGTGAACAGGCAGTGGCTTGGGTGGTTGTTGTCCTTGATGATCTTTATGGCCTTCCTGTGACATCGGGTGGTGTAGGTGTCCTCGAGGGCGGGTAGTTTTCCCCCGGTGATGCGTTGTGCAGACCTCACTACCCTCTGGAGAGCCTTATGGTTGTGGGCGGAGCAGTTGCCGTACCAGGCGGTGATACAGCCCGACAGGATGCTCTCGATTGTGCATCTGTAGAAGTTTGTGAGTGCTTTTGGTGACAAGCCAAATTTCTTCAGCCTCCTGAGGTTGAAGAGGCGTTGCTGCGCCTTCTTCACAACGCTGTCTGTGTGGGTGGACCAATTCAGTTTGTCCGTGATGTGTACACAGAGGAACTTAAAACTTTCCACCTTCTCCACTACTGTCCCGTCGATGTGGATAGGGGGGTGCTCCCTCTGCTGTTTCCTGAAGTCCACAATCATCTCCTTTGTTTTGTTGACGTTGAGTGTGAGGTTATTTTCCTGACACCACACTCCGAGGGCCCTCACCTCCTCCCTGTAGGCCGTCTCGTCGTTGTTGGTAATCAAGCCTACCACTGTAGTGTCATCCGCAAACTTGATGATTGAGTTGGAGGCGTGCGTGCGCCACACAGTTGTGGGTGAACAGGGAGTACAGGAGAGGGCTCAGAACGCACCCTTGTGGGGCCCCGGTGTTGAGGATCAGCGGGGTAAAGATGTTGTTACCTACCCTCACCACCTGGGGGCAGCCCGTCAGGAAGTCCAGGACCCAGTTGCACAGGGCAGGGTCGAGACCCAGGGTCTCGAGCTTGATGACGAGTTTGGAGGGTACTATGGTGTTAAATGCTGAGCTGTAGTCGATGAACAGCATTCTCACATAGGTATTCCTCTTGTCCAGATGGGTTAGGGCAGTGTGCAGTGTGGTTGCGATTGCGTCGTCTGTGGACCTGTTGGGTCGGTAAGCAAATTGGAGTGGGTCTAGGGTGTCAGGTAGGGTGGAGGTGATTAGTCTCTTGACTAGTCTCTCAAAGCACTTCATGATGACGGAAGTGAGTGCTACGGGGCGGTAGTCGTTTAGCTCAGTTACCTTAGCTTTCTTGGGAACAGGAACAATGGTGGCCCTCTTGAAGCATGTGGGAACAGCAGACTGGGATAAGGATTGATTGAATATGTCCTTAAACACACCAGCCAGCTGGTCTGCGCATGCTCTGAGGACTAGTGAGTCTGTCTCCAGGATAGGTTGCTTAGGCAAGAATCTATATGTGACTCTCTATCACCTTGAAGCATTACGACTTGTAAACCTACCCCATAGGACCAAAACATCTGTAAAGTTCCTTTGATATTTCAAACCCCAAAAATTCATTGTTTTTACAAAAGCAAATGTTCAGTTTTAGGGAATTAAAAAAAAGTTACAAAATAAATACATTTCCCCCCAAAAATGACAATAATTATAATCTGTGATTCACCTGGCCTACTCAAAGATAGAAATCTGATATTGTCTATATGCTGTGTCAGCCAGTGACCTCTCCTTACCGGTGCTGGTGTCCTTCCACATGATGTGTAGGAATCTGTAGGTGTTCTGTGTTGCTATAGATGCTCCTCCATGAAGGCTCTCAAGACATAGCTGTCTCCCATATATATAGGCCGCCCTTTTATATACTCTGGACCCAACAGCTATCCCCGCCTTAGTTTGGCAGTTTAGGGGCGGGTAAGTTTGTGTTGCCCTGGGGGTTGTCTTAGCGGTACTGAGGCCAAGATAATCTGAATGTTTTTTGGACTAACCAATGGCCCTCTCACATTCACATCATCCTCTCATCCTCATCACATGCAAGGTCATTGGCACACAAGGAGACATAAAATACATGACTGAATAAAATACTACTCGTGTGCCTTATAAACAAGTGTTTGGCATTGTGTTCACAGAAACTATTACTGCTGCTAACTTTTTTTTTGTATTCACAAATTTATTGGTTTGTTTGCACCCACTAAGCAAACAATTGTCTTGAAGAAATATCAACTCACATGCCGTCTTAGTGAAACGCAAAATGCCATTCACGAATTGAACCTTTTCCACAACTGCTGTTTTCTATTGAAATGCAACACAGATGCAAGATATAAAAATAAGAAAAACAAGGATGTGTAATTGTTTGGTGATTAATAGGACCATTATCAACATGCTGCCTCACCTCCCATTAATGTACAGGCCCAATACAGTGAAAGGCCAGGGGTTGCACTGGTTTCATCATGGCCTATGGGAAAGACTGACCCAGAGGACAGTGAACTTTCAGCTCAGTGACACTGATAGAAATGTAGGGACACCACACACAAGTATTTAAACACACAAGTAGTTGAACTAAAAAACAATAATATTGTGTAAATAGTACAATATACTGTAATATATCTTAGTATTTTATCTCTTACTGGTATTAATATTATTATATAGTAATAATCCCAAATAACATTTAACAAAATGCAATAACAGCACTGTTATCTCTATTTTTAATATCAGCCGGTGAGACATTCCTTGTCTTTTCTTTCCTTATCTGGACTCCTAGGATCAGTGTCTCGATGTTTTGGAATGGCTACCGGACAGCAATTCATGCTGGGGGTTATGCAAATCCTATTACACATTATGCATAGCCCTTTGGTCCTTCAAGCCTCTTGCAAAATCAGTATTGTCCTCCTCAATGCATACATAGCCTATAACATTTGCATTTGCACACTTCAGAACATGTCATATGATGGCTCCTCACATGCTGTTTCATCACTGCTTCAAATAAAAGCTATATTACAAAAGAAACAAGTTAAACTCATAGCACATGCAAATACATTGTCTCTATTTCACAATGGCCTCATGTAGGCTATTCTTTGAGTTCATGAACTGTTTTGCTCAGGATTTTAAATACTTTCGACACACAGTTTTACATGCAATGATCAGTGATTAAATAAGAATTGATAACTAGTTTGACCAATTGCCATTTGACTAATGGTGTAAAAACCTTAAAGTGATTGATTCGTTATTGTCATCCAGATAGAGATATCTAGACTATGAGGATCAGGTTGTAAATACCTTAGGTCCCATGACCATTTTACTGTAGAACCATTAGCTTAGATCTAGTCTACATCCATTACCCACTTTTACTGAGCTGTAATACTATAACTTTGAAAAAAATAGACGAAAATCATTGGCAAATACATTTACTTGTCAATGATTTTCGTCTATTCTATTCAGAGTTGTAAATGTATAATAAATCAAAAATACATGCACACATACAATGCAGGCACTTTTAACTTTTCTCTTTATTTTAGTCACGGCTATTCCTATTTCGAAACAAAATAGTACTTGTCTCAAATCAATATTGAACCTTGGATATCATATGACTGATAAAGACATCATCCTACCGTACTCTAATCCCTTTCATAGACAGAAGTCTCGGTACAAAAAAGTTCCGTTGTTTTTGTTGCACGTGTTAATTTGAGAGCGGGACATATTAAACGCCACCATGGCCAAAAGCGATGGGTGTCATTATTTTAGAAGAACCAGTATTTTTTGGATAACTATAGTGGCGCTTTCGATGGGATACTTCACAGTAAGTCAAAGCCACAAAACGTGGATGGTTTTGAAGCAATTATAAAGCAAATTGTTGAGTTGACTGTGCCACAGTCACCGTGCCGTAAACATAGCCAAGGCGTCACCACGAATAGACTCCGGGTGAATCTCTATTTTACTTGGCCAACTTTCTGTCTTTTATTCAGACATTTGTTTTTGTTGTTTATTATTCAATTCCCGTGAAGTCCAGGACGAAGTAGTACAGTATTTAGCTTACGAAGTTAGCCTGGATGTTGCGCTTGCAATGAAAGTGTATCCAGGTCATCAACCCTGCGAGTTAAATATGAATTATTCCTGCAGTAAGATCCCGGCAAATACAATTCATTTGAACATTTGTAATTAATTGAAAAAATATATATTGTATAGTTTCCGTTGTAATTACCGACTTTTAAGCTATCTATTATTGCAGTTACTTGTGGTGTGGGGGGAGTGGAAGAATGTACCTGCGCTGCGGAATGGAAAGGTTCGAAAGAATTCCATGATATTGTAACGTAAGATAGCCTTTGACATTTCTCTAACCAGGGCTATTTATCAGCCATATGAACCCTATAGATAACGCATTATGTTTGGAATGTGGGGAAAGGGTGAGTTTAACCTAACATAGCGGGCGTGAAAATATCATTTGGGTGCCATATGTCTCTTAGTAGTTTAGTTCTATTCTGCCTAAATAATATCCCCTCATTGACACATAATTTCCCCAGCACATCTATCGTATACGTTGCCTTCCTCAGTCATGTCAGAGGTCATACTAATGTCAGGATGTGTGTGCCAACACGGGAACCCCAGTGACAACTGCTTGCTAGGACTGTCAGCAAAGCTAAATGAGTTTGGCTATACCCGAACAATGATGAGCCAAAAGTGGAGAGTTAGTGCACAATGGCCTCTGCACAAGCTGGAAGCCCTCTGGAATGTATTGGCCTGAATAGTCTTTTTGTTAAGCATGTTGCAACCTGTCAGAGGTGGACATAATATTCAAAACTCAATGTTGCAGTGACCGTGTGATTATATTAGAAAATGACTTGGATGGGGGACATGTGTACCTAATTAATGTTGTCAAAAGTTGTGGAAGTAATTCATGTGTACTTGGCGCTGTTTATAACATGCTATTTAGTGAAAACTATGTGTATTCCATGAGCTGAGTGTCTGGCCGTATCTCTGTTCTGTGTTTCAGTGGACAGTGTTCTGGCCACAGCAGGTCCCCTATGACAACTTGGGTCCGCTTGGCACCTTGTCCAGATACCTGGTGAACAATTACCATTCTCTCATGTACAAAGGGTAAGTTAGTGTTTCTACATGATAATGTTTACACGATTCTGTCATCAAGTAGTATTCGTCAAAATGTTGGCCAAACAACTTTATAGTCAGAATGAGGATAGTCAATGTGAAATTGAAAGAAATGCTGAATGAAACTGTAGTTACAATGTCAAGCACATGCAACTTCTACAGTTGTTAGGCCTAACTCTGTAATAACTAATCATTTTAGATTTAGCATGCAAATGAACAAGGAATAATTACTGCACTGGGTAGGTTTGCCATTACACCATATGTAAATGAGATTTCGAATGATGTGCCAAGTACCCACAGAATACAGAGGCTTGGTCAGTCTGCATAATCCACTGTGTCCCACCATTTTCACACTCTTATCACAACATTTTCAAACAGTGTAACACTTCCACTCATCAATCACATACATGACCGCTTATGAAATATCAAAGAAACACTCACACATTTTATATCCGCACAAGACCAATGTGTTTTCTGTTTTTGAATCTCTAATCAATTGCTGTGGTGTGGGACCATTACACTGTAACTTGAGGAAATCATAAAATCATTGGTCACTTGCCTGTAAGACTGTTTTTAAAGAAAGCTGTTAGACATTGACTAGAAACATCCTCATTCTGAATGTTGGGTGTTGCTCTGTGTTTCAGATGGTGGGCAGCCTGGGTCATCCACGTGGCAGAAGCCCTTGTTGCCATGAAGGTCTGCAGGTAAGATGGATGTTCATATATCCATGTCTCCTCTAGGGGGTGCTATTGTTCTGCTTTCTATCAGGCTCCCTCTAGTGACATGCTATCACACCTACTTTAAAACCCCTGTAGGTCTAAGCATTTAGATTGCAATATCTACTAAGCTAACATATGTAATTGTTTTAAGATGGTCATAAAATGTATAATTTAGCCCTTTTAATTTAGAATTGTAGGACCCTTGTCGTTATAAAACAAATATTTGATAATACATTGAATTTGGCCTTTACTGCTATGGCCCAACACATTGAATAACACATTGATAAATGGCAAAACCAAAAGTTCAAAAATAAATATTTTTTATTTTATTTTGACCGATGTTTGGTGGCGTTATTTGTGGCACATTTTACCCTCTACGCACTTTTAGCAATTTTTACAGCCGGGCCATTGTGTTGTAGTCACTGACACTGAACCTGAGACTAAACTGCTGCCTGTCTGTGTGTGTGTGTGTGTGTGTGTGTGTGTGTGTGTGTGTGTGTGTGTGTGTGTGTGTGTGTGTGTGTGTGTGTGTGTGTGTGTGTGTGTGTGTGTGTGTGTGTGTGTGTGTGTGTGTGTGTGTCACCCTCTTCACAGTGACAAAGGGGTGGACGGCACAATGACACGTTGCCTCTGGTTTGTCCAGACGGCGCTGTTTGGCTTTGCCTCTCTCGGCCTGCTTCTCAAATACAAACCTGACCACAGGACCAAACAACACTGATGCCACAAGGAAGACCCTGCTGCAGAACAGAGTCTATAGTCTTTATAGACTACACCACCACTTCCTCTACAAATAATGAGTGGCCATGGCATGATGTGAACTTTTATCTGCAAACTGGTTTATCTGTTCGGGAACAAGATAGTAATTTGTGATTCCAGATTTTTTTTTACAGTGCCCAGAGGACCATAAATAAAATAGCTTACAACATTGTGATTGTTAAGGACCTTTAGACCGTCTGATTGAACAGTAGAAACATTCAAGCCGTCAAAACTCTTCATCTTACAATACATTGCTATTGTGAAGCTTCCCAACCACACACCCAACATTCCTCAGAAAATAAATGCACTTTTTTTATCCAGAGCATATTCTAGGACAGAATGCAATGCACTGTTTATACAGAGATTATCACAAGGTTCAAAATGACAAAATATTTTGTTTTATATCATGATGGAAAAGTACCAAGTTTTCCTACAAAATGTTTTCTAATCATGCTAGAGAATTTTCAAATGTTAAGTTCAGATCACCCATTTTAATCACTGTTTACATTGCTCTATCTTGTTTTAATGATAAAGGACTACAGATGTTTCTTAACTTTCCTTAGATTACATTAGATTAATCCATTTGCCTTTAAGCATGAGCGTGCTGGGAATTAATTCACAAATTAATATAGATAAGGGATAAGATGAGAGATGAAGAGTGAAGTTGTCTAATTTATAACCTGTGACAAATAAAGAGTGATTGATGAACAAACTTGGCTGTTTAAATCTACTTTATTTTTGTCCACCTCTGTCTATCATACTGTCTACACCTTGAGTGCTTGGACAGCCATGATGAGGACATAACATCATGGCGTACTGTCCAACAGAATCTCTTGTACAGGGCCTGGTTTCCCAAAAATATCTTAAGGCTAAGTTCATTTTAGAACCATACAGTGATGACCCGTCATTCAGGGAAGGTGGGGCTGTGAGCCCACATTTGTAGCAAAAAAAGAGTCTGTTTTGCATGTTATTTTGGCATTAACACGTGTCACATATCAGTTTGCAAACAATGTAAAGAAAAAATATATATACAGTATATCATTGAGTTAATAACGGTGCATCCAAACATGGTCTCTTTTTTGTTTTCTTGAGTAAGGCAGCTATAAAACGCAGATGTTTCAGCCTAGCTCAGCGCTTTCTGTGGTGGGGCAAGCCAGCAGAAAATACAGAGCGTTGCGCAGTGATTGGCTCAGTGTTCTGTCACTCATGGGGACACTACGTCACCGCCAAGTCTAAGGGTAGAGCTCGAAAATTCAAGGCTCTTGGGTGCTTCTATAGAGTAACATTAGAAGTGTCCATCCAAGAAGGCTCAAGATCATTGGCCACAGATAAAATGACGTCAATTCACGTTATATCTATAGTAGCTTTGATTGGACTGATCGTGTCAACATCATACTTTCAAAATCTTAGCAAGCAGTCATCTTCATGAATCAAGTCAACAATCTACTGGCAAATCCTTTTTAATCCTTGTCATATGAAGAGAAATAATAACGAAAAATTACAGATAAAACATATCAGTGCTCATCGGCCATTTGACATGAACATTACACAACAGGTTGGAAATCGCAAATTCAACAATGAGTGGTTTGGATGGAATCAGTGCCTAACTGCAAGCATTGCAAAGCATTTATTAGCCTGCTATTCAGTGGAGTGACTGTGTGGTCCCAAATCTAAGATTAATGATCTCTTTTTCTAGTTTACAATTATACACATTCAACATTGGCCATGCTATCAATGAAGCATGATTTGTGCCGCACTCAAAACCACTGTTAATTTGGAACGGCAAAATCTGACTTTAGTGAGTTCAAGGCAACTGGGAACTCGGGAAAAATGAGCTTCGACTGGGAAAATACGTTTTGAACTTTCATCCAACTTGGAATTGTAAATCGGGAACTCGGGCCTCTTTCTAGAGCTACGACCTGAAGATCACTGACATCATCATGATTCAACCTTTTTTTCTGAGTTCCCAGTTGTCTTGAAAGCACCATAAATCCAGAGGATGCCAGACTTTGATGACAAAATTTGCCCACTAAGGACTGCCGCGCCACTTTCCTGTTCAAGTGAGCACAGCACAACAAGCTGAGTCCAAAAATATCTTGTATGCTGCTGCGTAAATTATGTAATATGCCAGGGAGATGTGTATACTGTAGCTAAGAAAGTAATACTAAATGTATGTTGTGTAGTAAGCTGTTAGTAGTCCATGTGCCTCACCCTAATAATTTGGTCGGGAAGGGTCCAGATGAACCAGGATCGGTGAAGCCGCGGTGAAGCGGTGTTTAAGGTCCCGGAACGTCCGTGGACCACGAGAAAGGAACCTTGGTAGAGGTGAGGGCAGACAGGGGGGAGGCCAGGGTGCTGTATCCACGGGTAAAGCGGCGATAGAAGTTGGCGAACCCCAGGAAGCATTGCAGCTGCACCCTGGATGTAGGCTGAGGCCAATCCACCAACGCTTTCACCTTCTCGGGATCAGAAGGCGCTGGAGAACCTACCGGACATGGAGTACATGTTCTTGGGGTGAGCAGGAGAAGACGAGGATGTCATCAATGTAGACGAAGACGAACCGGGTCAGCATGTCACAGAGAACATCATTCACCAGAGCCTGGAACACGGCAGTGGCGTTGGTGAGGCCAAAGGGCATGACCAGATATTCGTAGTGGCTGCTGGCCATGTTGAAGGCGGTTTTCCACTCGTCCCCCTCTCATATCTGCATGGTGCTAGGGAGAAGGTCAATCCTGCAGTCATAGGGGCGGTGCGGCGGAAGGGAAGTGGCCCGGGACTTACTGAACACCTCCCGGAGGTCCTGGTACTCTGCGGGAATGGCGGAGAGATCAGGAACCACCACCACCATCGGTTGCGCCGACTTCAGACAATGGGTGTGGCAGAACGGACTCCAGCCCATGATATCACCCGTAGACCAGTTGATGAGTGGGTTGTGTCGCTGGAGCAAAATCTTGGGTGCTCTCGGCCACAGGACCATTGGGGACTTCCGGGATGACTCGGAGGTGAGGTGGAATCACTGGACGTGCGAGTGAAATCGAATTTCCTCTCCATCCGTCATTCCTTCAATCGCCCATCGATGCGGATGGTCAAAGCGATGAGGGAGTCAAAATCTGTGGGGAACTCTCGAGCCGCAAGCTCGTTCTTACCCTCCTCCGAGACACCGTGCAGGAACATGTTGAACAGTGCTTCTGGGTTCCACTCACTCTCCGCTGCCAATGTACGGAAATCCACTGCATAGTCAGCCACAGTGCAAGCGTCCTGCCGGAGCTGGATTAGCTTCCCGGCAGCTTCTCTCCGGGTCTGCTGGGTTAGTCATGGCCAGTTCATACTATCAGGTATGAAGGCAAGACCCAGATGCAGACCATGTTGAATAAACAATAGTTTAACATTCCAACAGGGGCAGGCAATAGACAGGTCAATGTCGGCAGAGGTCAGTAAATCAGAGGTGGGGCAAAGGCACAGTTTGACAGGCAGGCTCAGGGGCAGGCAGGCGGGCTCGGAGTTAGGACAGGCAAGGGTCAAAACCAAGAGGGCGAGAACAGAGAGACTGGAGACACAAAACATTGAATGACTTGAACAAACAAGACAAATTGGCAACAGACAAACAGAGAACACATGTATAAATACACAGGGGGTAATGGGGAAGATGGGCGACACACGGAGGGGGGTTGAGACAATCACAAAGACAGGTGAAACAGATCAGGGTGTGACACATTTATTCAACAACAACAAAAATCCCTGCCAAGAAGTTTCATTTGAAAGTTTGTTTCTTAAGTGATAATGCCCGGGAAGCCGGTGTTTGGAGGCAGTGGAGGCTGGTGACTTGAAAATTGAGGAGGATGGGAGACCCACGGTATAGGCGCGGAACGCACAGAGACGTCAAAGTGTGTTTCTAAAATCATGAAAGAGTAATTATTTTAACCTAAAGCATTTAATAAAGACATTTATAGTACAATATTATAGGGAATGGGAATGAGAGGGCTACTGACACAGTGTTTGTAAGGGATCACAGCAGTGATTGAATGAGGGTATGAGGCATGAGTTGAGGTGTTCAGAGGCTTGACTCCAGTGCAGGACAGGATTTGACTGGGAAGACAAAAAACTATAGGGCAACACACTAAACAGTTAGACAAAAGAGCTAAGAATGAGTTAGTCCAAGCAAGGAGTAATATCATTGATGTGTAATAATGTGATTGTGTTTGTGTACGTGATTGACTCTACATACAGTAATGAGAGAAAATTGATAGGTCACAGTGCTTGGAGAGGAAACATTCAATGTGCCAGTGGATGAGCAGGCACATGAGACGTGGCTACAGTTCATGTCAGGAAAGAGTTGACAATGGTAGTGGAGTGGTCATCACCTTTTAATCAGGGAACATGAGGGGACTTAGCTGTAAATACAAATAGCAGATACATTCCATTACAGCTGCGCGATCGTAGGTTTGAACAAATTTCTCCATGAAGTTAAACATAGGACTGCCCACTTGACACATCATGGTAGCCCAGGAAACTTTCCTGAATAAACCCCCCTATCATCCACATACCTGACGATAACTGAGAACTGCAAGCAGACTGGTGGCACCATAGGTCCGAGAGAGTGGGGGGGATTTTTACCTCCTGGGGCCTGGAGCTTTTCATTATCTGTTAACCAAAACAGGAAAACTCTGGACCCAATAAGGTATGACAGTGATTCATCAGTTGTAAAAATGTTTTATAAGGGTTATGATGGGACCAGTTTTTCCTAATCAGATTACATGGTTTAAAAAAACTGTGGGGAAAACTCCTGGCACTGGGGGGGGGGGGGGGGGGGGGGCCCTGTCAAACTGCAGCAACCTTATACTTGTTCATATGAATTATATTTAGACTAGATTAGGAGGGGGATTTCCTCTACCCAGACACATAGACAACAACATAACATAAACCAAATTTGATCACATTCACATTTTCTTCTCACACACAAATGGACTATACATTTGTATTTTATTTAACTTTTATTTAACTAGGCAAGTCATTTAAGAACAAATTCTTATTTACAATTACGGCATACCTCGGCCAAACCCTAACCCGGACAGCGCTGGACCAATTGTGCGCCGGAGTATGGGACTCCCAATCACCCGCCGGTTGTCTGGAATAAATAAATACATAAAGTTACCAATTAGTTACACTGACCAAATGGACAGCGCACATAGGCTGTATGCAGCTGCTCTTATTAGTAGCCTACAGTTGACCAGACTGAAAAATAGTCTCGTTTTCATCCCATTCAGCATGTCAGATCTCTAATGTTAAGGTGAAGCCTAGGCTGCTACAACATCTATGTAATGAGTTTTTGCTTGTGTCTGTCCGGAGTGGTTATGTGTTATAATCTTCGCTACATAAATACCTGAGGAAAGTGGAAAACCTACTTGAGCGCGCGCAAAAAAATGTGCCGCCTCTTTATTCTAACTTTTAATGGATGATGCGATGGAAGCTATTGAATTGATCTCGACATCCCAGAAAAAGCCAATAGACAGTAGAAAGTTACATATGTTCAGCAAGTAAAGCATCATAACGTGACGTTACCACTGCAAGCTCCCTGTAGTTGCACTTGTTCGTGGAACTTTCCCTCTCGTCGTGTCCTCTAAAAGACAATTATTGCATGCGCGAAAATTGTGGTATTGATAAGCCGCTTGAGAACATTAATGTTTCTTCTTAATTAAATTCTCATTGTGTTGCGCAGTTTGAATACGCAGACCTTCGTCATGATCGATGGGGCCCTTATTTACAGAAGCTTGAATCTGATGTGGGCATTTTTTAAATGCTGTCTGCTTTTGTTTTGGCGTTTAGCAGAACGATCGATGTTCTTTAGGTCACTGTACCCCTCTTTCGCCCAAGGCTGACTTTCCAAAAAGCAGGCAAGGCCAGCAATACAGGCGGATTGATGAGAGGCTGTTAACCAGCTACTGTTATACTTTTGATACCAATTGGTATTGAACGCCCTCACCTTTTCATCATTCTCCGTGAAACTGATCTCAGGCAGAGGTCGACCCACGGTTTTAATTCACTTATTTTCCGTGTACCCCCAGAAAATGAAAAGGGTTCTTCAACAAAAAGTCATCAAAATTTGCGGTAGCGCTGGCGGCAAAACTGCACACTGGAGCTGGTAGCTAGCTAGCTGCTGCTACTTAAGTTAGCAAGGCAAATTCAAAGAAATTGCACTAACTGGACACAAAAATAAAGTTATAATACCAAGAAAACAATGTATAATCAAACTCCTCCGTATCTGGTAATTTTAAGAAACTAATTTGAATTGAGTAATATCCCAAAAATGCTCAACTATCACTTTTCAATCTCTATCCAATCATGTCACCAACTCACCAAGCTTCTCAACACATAGAACGCCTGTCCCGCCTTATTCTGCAGTACAATCCCAATACAACACACTAGGTTCATTCGCTGATCCTAATCCAGTTCATACTGCGAAAGCTTTGATTGGTTGGAGGTCGTCCTCTGGAAGTTGTCATAATTACCATGTAGGTCTATGGAAGGGGGTGAGGCCTACGAGCCTCCTAGGTTTTGTATTGAAGTCAATGTACCCAGAGGAGGACAGAAGCTAGCTGTCCTCCAGCTACATCATGGTGCTACCCCAGAGAGTGCTGTTGAAGTTACAATAGACCTTCATTGCAAAACAGTGTGCTTTAATCAGTTATTTGGTGACATATGAATACATTTAGTATAGTTCTATCTAAAAGGGATAACTTTTTTAGTGTTTCACAATTTTTATTTTTAGGAAATTTCACTGAGGAGGATGGTCCTCCCCTTCCTCCTCTGAGGAGCCTCCACTGTTTGGAGGATATATTGGGTGCGTTCGTAAATTCAGAGTGCAGAATAACTGATTAATTTAAGAACACATTGACACAGGTGTTGTTAAGCCCGAGACAAAGTCGAGATCCGGCAAACTGTGCCAATATATCCTCCAAGCACAAGCTTCGAGGGCATTATCACTTTTATACAGGTTACCAGCATATTCAAATACGGATTGACATGTTTTCAATAAAAACGTTATTTTGGTGCATTTATTCATACTATTTCATCCTTCCACAAGATATAGTCCCGACACAAATCTACCCAAGCCAGCTGCTCGCTCGTTCGTTCTATCGGTTTGGTTGCTAGAGACGCGACTCAGTCGTTCGTTCTAAATGTTTCATTGCCATACTGGCTAGCAATGTCAAAAAAGTCCAGCCAGAATAAATAGCTGCATTTGCATTTGTTTAAGCGGTTTTCTAGTGACATTTATTTGGATACATCCATAACAATGAGTTAATGAGGTGCGATTTCGCCTGGCATAGAAAATGTTCTCACTCGCCAGGACACTGTTGTTCAGAGGAGCAAGCCAACAACACAGCGAACACAATCCCTTCAAACTGATTGACATTTCAAATTGACATTTCCTTCTTCTTTATATCCATAAAAATGATGCCATCTGATTTATCATTTCGACTGGCTGAGAAGCGCTGCCTGCCTGCCAGTCTCTCCCCTCACCGTTTCTGTGACTTTGTCACAGGACTTATTGCCATTACAGAAGAGTACTTAATTATCTGCCAGTAGCTATCTATTTGATTACTTTGATTAACACAGAGCTTACACTCAAACATCTCCTCCTGCTAATATCTCCCCAGGCACTGTCATTATGTTTATTGAATCATTGTTGCTCCAGTCGAGTCTCTTTCAAATGCTCCAGCTTGCCTTGGGTCTGGTTCCCGAGACTAGCACCGGCTATTAAAGCTATCACTGTCTTAATTTTGATACAACTGGTCATCTTTCAGGTGATAAGCTGGAGAAGCTTGCGGGGACAGTTTATAGGCACCTAATCTTGTGGGACATTTGTAATATCTCAGTATCAATATCTGACTCGGTTCGGCGATGACGACGTGTTGTGTTTCTCTGTCTTAGGCGCCGTAGATTGGTAAGAAGTATAGGACATTGGGAGGTCTAGATTGCTTCATTGATATATAGTGGGCAGTTTCTTAGTACTGACCAGGCCAAAGTAGCACAGCGGGGTCAGAATGTCCTCTGCTAACGAACTTAGGGAATTAGCCCGTCTAAATCATCCCGTCTCTCCTCTGGCACTGTCTCCAACCATTAATCAATGAGATGTCATCTTCTGAACCATGAGGTAACTTTTATTTCAAGGCATCGCACACTCCTTCTCCCTCTCTCTCTCTAGTTCTCTCTCTCTCTCTTTCTTTTTCATCCTCTCTCGTTCAGCAAGGAGTGGGGGTTAAAGGATCGGGTTTGATTCTATACAATAGCCCACTTTATTTAGTTCCCACGATCAAGTGAATTGATGGGTAGATAGCAGATGCTCCAACACAACTATGAATAACATGCGTTGTGCAGTTGATCCCATTGTCTGACCTTACCTGACCTTATCCCATCTGAACTGGACATACAAATTACGAAGACAAATCGTTGAATGCGTCATCATCACCATCAACTTTTATTTCCAGAACATAATGCTTTTAATTGTCACTACCACTGTTATGTTAGGATCAGCTGGGCTTAATCAATGTCCGGGAAACTGGCCCAAAAGTACCCCCATAGCTCCGTAATAACAGAAGTATGGGGTGAAAGGATGGTTTTCTCATCAGAGCAGCATATGCAGTAAATGCCATGTATTCCCGTATTTAATTTTATCTCACTGTATAATCTCTACTAATCAAAAGGCTTTATTATACTCACTGACACTCAAAAGCAATTGCAATTCGGTGGTTTTGCAGCAAAAAAGTTCAGTGCGCATGTTGTGTGTTAGTCTGCATATACATTCACAATGTTTCTGTTTCATTGTCTGTTTAATTGTGTGTGTGTGTAAGTGACGTGCATACATGCGTGTGCATGCTTTGTCCGTGTGTGTGCGTGTTCCGAGTGAGAGGCGTGATGAGAGCCGTGACAAGTGTTGATCACCGGTCCAGCCAGCGTAGTGTGGGATAGCGCTCAGACAGTGTCCTGCGGAGCTGAGTGCTCTGTGTCTTATCTCTGGTCTCCACCACACACTCCACCTGTGGGCACACACCACAGATTTGATCCTAATCATCACTCTCACTCACTCACTCACTCACTCACTCACTCACTCACTCACTCACTCACTCACACACACACTCACACACACACACACACACACACACACACACACACACACACACACACACACACACACACACACACACAGTCTGTGAAATGTAAATAAATGATCTCTAAGATAATTATACATTGACCCACTCGCAAAATTATACATTGACCCACTCGCACACATTTAGAACATACCATTGCTACGTGGTTGTAGCATGACCCAACACACTCCCAACACACTCAATGCATCTGAAGTCCCTGTCGATTCTAGTCTGTCTCCTTTCTATGACTAGACTTAACCCGGTACATGGTAGTAGCATAATATTGTACCTTCACATAACATACCTGTACATAACTTGCTTTACAGCTGCTAACTTTACAGTCAGTTAAAGTCACACATCTGGAACTTCTAAATCATGCTTGCCATTAGTAGGCAATGCCTCAATCAGAGTCATAAACCTCTTCCAAATCAATCACATATTGACACTGTCTAGCACCACTGATACAAGAATCCACCACTCATCTCACACTACCCTGCACTACCAACACAGCGGCAACCCAAGCCAGGGTTTCCACGGCAATGGTAGTGTGAAAAGCAGCTGAGTGGATTTTGGGGGAAGAGGGTAAGGCTGTTGTACCAGGGCCTTGAAGAGATCGCCTCTGTCATTGTGTCTACGGTGGCAAACATCTAACAACCTGATGGAGAGAGAGAGAAAGGTAGAGAGAAAGAAGATGAAAATAAGCATTACTGAGAGGTGACAGATTTACAGTGCCTTGCAAAAGTATTCATCCCCCTTGGCGTTGTTCCTATTTTGTTGCATTACAACCTGTAATTTAAATATATTTTTATTTGGATTTCCTGTAATGGACATACACAAAATAGTCCAAATTGGTGAAGTGAAATGAAAAAAATAACTTGTTTCAAGAAATTCAAAAAAATTCTAAACAGAAAAGTGGTGTGTGCATATGTATTCACCCCCTTTGCTATGAAGCCCCTAAATAAGATCTGGTGCAACCAATTACCTTCAGAAGTCACATAATTAGTTAAATAAAGTCCACCTATGTGCAATCTAAGTGTCACGTGATCTGTTACATGGTCTCAGTATATTTACACTTGTTCTGAAAGGCCCCAGAGTCTGCAACACCACTAAGCAAGGGGCACCACCAAGCAAGCGGCACCATGAAGACCAAGGAGCTCTCCAAACAGGTCAGGGACAAAGTTGTGGAGAAGCACAGATCAGGGTTGGGTTATAAACAAATATCCAAAACTTTGAACATCCCATGGAGCACCATTAAATCCATTATTAAAAAATGGAAAGAATATGGCACCACAACAAACCTGCCAAAAGAGGGCCGCCCGCCAAAACTCACGGACCAGGCAAGGAGGGCATTAATCAGAGAGGCAACAAAGAGACCAACGATAACCCTGAAGGAGCTGCAAAGCTCCACAGTGGAGATTGGAGTATCTGTCCATAGAACCACTTTAAGCCATACACTCCACAGAGCTGGGATTTACGGAAGAGTGGCCAGAAAAAGCCATTGCTTAAAGAAAAAATTGGTGTTCACCAAAAGGCATGTGGAAGACTCCCCAAACACATGGAAGAAGGTACTCTGGTCAGATGAGACTAAAATTTAGCTTTTTGGTCATCAAGGACACTATGTCTGGCGCAAACCCAACACCTCTCATCACCCCGAGAACACCATCCCCACAGTGAAGCATGGTGGTGGCAGCATCATGCTGTGGGGATGTTTTTCATCGGCAGGGGCTGGGAAACTGGTCAGAATTTAAGGAATGATGGATGGCGCTAAATACAGGGAAGTTCTTGAGGGAAACCTGTTTCAGTCTTACAGAGATTTGAGACTGGGATGTAGGGTCACCTTCCAGCAGGACAATGACCCTAAGCATACGGCTAAAGCAACACTCGAGTGGTTTAAGGGGAAACATTTAAATGTCTTGGAATAGTCTAGTCAAAGGCCGGACTTCAATCCAATTGAGAATCTGTGGTATAGCTTAAAGATTGCTGTACACCGGCGGAACCCATCCAACTTGAAGGAGCTGGAGCAGTTTTGCCTTGAAGAATGGTCAAAAATCCCAGTGGCTAGATGTGTCAAGCTTATAGAGACATAGCGCAGGAGACTTGCAGCTGTAATTGCTGCAAAAGGGCACTCTACAAAGTATTGACTCGGGGGGGGTGAATAGTTATGCACGCTCAAGTTTTCAGTTTTTTGTCTTATTTCTTGTTTGTTTCACAAAAAAATATATTTTGCATCTTCAAAGTGGTAGGCATGTTGTGTAAATCAAATGATACAAACCCCCCAAAAATCCGAACGAGAGAAAGAAAAAGTGTATGAGGAGAAAGAAAGGAGCAGACTTCATTCACATTGTTCTTGGTATCAGAGGATTTGTCTGTCCAGACTGAACATCCTGCCAGGTAAAGCCTCCTCCTGTCCTGTGGCTTATTCTGATGCGATCGGATGTGGGAAGAACAGGGTCACGGTGCCAGATTGGGCACAGAGGCATTACCGTCACTGAGAGAGAGTGAGTGATCTAACTATACGCACCATAATCTAACTATACGCACTTATCTCCATCCATATGCAGCACAGATATCCGAACTTAGGTGATTAATAAGGTCTGGTAGTACTGGGTTATGGTCAGTCTGTCTGACTACACATTCTGACGTGTGTGTGTGTTTCAGAGAAATAGGGAGTAATCAACCGCTTATACACTAGTGTATTTATATTCAGATGTACAGTATAGTTCATAGCTATCTGTTCACATGTTAGTGTTTAACTCACTTGATGTCCTCTCGGGCCAGGATGTCCAGTAGCTTGGCCATGTCCCCTGGAAAGTCCCCCAGCTGCACCGTAAACTTGTTTACCCGGTCGTCCAGAACCAGGGCTCGGTCAACACACTGTCTGATCAGGTCCAACTCCATGTTAGCACTGCTGACCACCACAGCTACCCTGCAGCAGGCAGACAAGGACATAAAATGGAGACTCAATTCATCGGAATATCAACAGGTTACATTTTTGACACTATGGGTGAATCTTAATTTCCTTGAGTCTAATTTTCATTTAGTCATGCATTGATGTCAATTGAAGGCTAAGGGTTAGGATTCACTCATATGTTTTGATACAGTAACCCACACTAGCCGTGCGTTAACCCACCTTTTGCCCTTCAGCTCTGGTAGTTGACCAGCCAAGATGGCTGCCAGTCCCATGGCTCCCTCTGTGTCCACCATGGAGTGTTCAAACTCCTGGAACCTTAGCATGGCTACCAGAGAGTCCTCCTCTCTGTTGAGAAGAGTCAAAGGTCAGGGATACTCAGAGAGAGAGAGAACAACAACAACACCACCACAACAACAGCAGTGCTAAAGGACAATGATTGAGACACTTTACTGCACTCTGGGCTCTAATTTGCGACCATCTTGCTGCCATATGATCATAAATATTTTGCTGTGTAGAAGAAAAGTATTCACCCAGATAACACATTGAATGGCAAAATTATATTGGTATCGTTAGGAGCAACAAGTTAAGTTGTTACATTTGTATCATATATTGCGGCAAGAAAAGTCAATATATTGTATAATTTCACCTCACCTGTGAGATTGAAGAGGGAATTCAGCAACTTTTAAAAGCTTCTTTATTGCTTCTTTATTACAAAAAGTTCAACAAACTTTGACCCTTAGATTTGATCAAGGTTTTACAGACATAAAAATAAAGGGGACTTTTATATATTTCAAAATGGCCGCCTATTGGTCAGATTATTGAAAAAAATCGTATCATGCTTTGTGTTGTATTCCCATTGTGATTGGTCCCTGAACCCATAGGAGAACATTTAGCAATATACAAAAGCCTCCTTATTT